>NW_027490228.1:568961-709381 GCF_050948175.1 Xylocopa sonorina | reverse complement strand
GATACGTAGACATCTGCAAACGCTATTTCCTAGCATGGAAGTGTCGCATTTACATTCGTTTGAAGTGAATACGAGATATACATGACAGTTCGCAATGAATATTATATCTTATCATGAAACATAGGAAGGAGGTGCTATATCGCGTTTTTAGAAGCACTAGAACTCTATTTCTACGATACGTAGACATCTGCAAACGCTATTTCCTAGCATGGAAGTGTCGCATTTTCATTCTTTTGAAGTGAATACGAGGTATACATGACACTTCGCAATGAATATTATATCTTATCATGAAACATAAAAGTGAGATGCGATTTCGCGTTCTAAGAAGCATTAGAACTCTATTGCTACGATACGTAGACATCTGCAAAGGCTATTCCCTAGCATGGAAGGGTCGCATCTACTTTCTTTTGAAGTGAGTACGAGGTATACATAACACTCCATAATGAATATTATATCTTATCATGAAACATAGCAGTGAGATGCGATATCGCGTTTTTAGAAGCATTAGATCCCTATTGCTACGATACGTAGACATCTGCAAACGCCATTTCCTAGCATGGAAGTGTCGCATTTACATTCATTTGAAGTGAATACGAGGTATACATGACACTTCGCAATGAATATTATATCTTATCATGAAACATAAAAGTGAGATGCGATATCGCGTTCTAAGAAGCATTGGAACTCGATTGCTACGATACGTAGACATCTGCAAACGCTATTTCCTAGCATGGAAGTGTCGCATTTACATTCATTTGAAGTGAATACGAGGTATACATGACACTTCGCTATGAATATTATACCTTATCATGAGACATAGAAGAGTGATGCGATATCGCGTTTTAGGAAGCATTGGAACTCTATTGCTGCGATACGTAGACATCTGCAAACGCTATTTCCTAGCATGGAAGTGTCGCATTTACATTCTTTTGATGTGAATACGAGATATACATGACACTTCGCAGTGAATATTATATCTTCTCATGAAACATAGCAGTGAGATGCGATATCGCGTTTTAAGAAGCATTAGAACTCTATTGCTACGATACGTAGACATCTGCAAACGCTATTTCCTAGCATGGAAGTGTCGCATTTACATTCGTTTGAAGTGAATACGAGATATACATGACACTTCGCAATGAATATTATATCTTATCATGAAACATAGGAATGAGGTGCTATATCGCGTTTTGGGAAGCATTAGAACTCTATTGCTACGATACGTAGACATCTGCAAACGCTATTTCCTAGCATGGAAGTGTCGCATTTACATTCGTTTGAAGTGAATACGAGATATACATGACACTTCGCAATGAATATTATATCTTATCATGAAACATAGGAATGAGGTGCTATATCGCGTTTTGAGAAGCATTAGAACTCTATTGCCTATATACGTAGACATCTGCAAACTCTATTTCCTAGCAAGGAAATTTCGCACTTACATTCCACTGAAGTGAATACGAGGTATACATAACATTACACAATGAATATTATATCTTATTACGAAACATAGATATGAAATACGACATCTCGTTTTAAGAAGCATTAGTACTCCATTGCTGTGATACGTAGACATCTGCAAACAATATTTCCTAGCAAGGAAGTGTCGCATTTACATTCTTGTGAAGTGAAATCGAGGTATACATGACACTTCGCAATGAATATTATATCTTATCATGAAACATAGAAGTGTGATGCGATATCGCATTTTAAGAAGTATTAGAACCCTATTGCTACGATACGTAGACATCTGCAAACGCTACCTCCTAGCATGGAAGTGTCGCATTTACATTCTTTTGAAGTGAATACGAGTTATACATGACACTTCGCAATGAATATTATATCTTATCATGAAACATAGAAGTGAGAAGCGATATGGCATTTTAAGAATCATTAGAACTCTATTGTTTCGACACGTAGTCATCTGGAAACGCTATTTCCTAGCAAGGAAGTGTCGCATTTACATCCTTTTGAAGTGAATACGAGGTATACATGACACTTCGCAATGAATATTATATCTGATCATGAAACATAGATATGAGATGCGACATCCCGTTTTAAGAAGCATTAGAACTCTATTGCTACGATACGTAGACATCTGCAAACGCTATTTCCTAGCATGGAAGTGTCGCATTTACATTCGTTTGAAGTGAATACGAGATATACATGACACTTCGCAATGAATATTATATCTTATCATGAAACATAGGAATGAGGTGCTACATCGCGTTTTGAGAAGCATTAGAACTCTATTGCCTATATACGTAGACATCTGCAAACTCTATTTCCTAGCAAGGAAATTTCGCACTTACATCCCACTGAAGTGAATACGAGGTATACATAACATTACACAATGAATATTATATCTTATTACGAAACATAGATATGAAATACGTCATCTCGTTTTAAGAAGCATTAGTACTCTATTGCTGTGATACGTAGACATCTGCAAACAATATTTCCTAGCAAGGAAGTGTCGCATTTACATTCTTGTGAAGTGAAATCGAGGTATACATGACACTTCGCAATGAATATTATATCTTATCATGAAACATAGAGGGGAGATGCGATATCGCGTTTTAGGAAGCATTGGAACTCTATTGCTGCGATACGTAGACATCTGCAAACTCTATTTCCTAGCAAGGAAAATTCGCACTTACATTCCACTGAAGTGAATACGAGGTATACATAACATTACACAATGAATATTGTATCTTATTACGAAACATAGATATGAAATACGACATCTCGTTTTAAGAAGCATTAGTACTCTATTGCTGTGATACGTAGACATCTGCAAACGCTATTTCCTAGCATGGAAGTGTCGCATTTACATTCATTTGAAGTGAATACGAGGTATACATGACACTTCGCAATGAATATTATACCTTATCATGAAACATAGAAGGGAGATGCGATATCGCGTTTTAGGAAGCATTGGAACTCTATTGTTTCGACACGTAGTCATCTGGAAACGCTATTTCCTAGCAAGGAAGTGTCGCATTTACATCCTTTTGAAGTGAATACGAGGTATACATGACACTTCGCAATGAATATTATATCTTATCACGGAACATAGAAATGAAATGAGGCATCTCGTTTTAAGAAGCATTAGAACTCTATTGCTGTGATACGTAGACATCTGCAAACAATATTTCGTAGCAAGGAAGTGTCGCATTTACATTCTTGTGAAGTGAAATCGAGGTATACATGACACTTCGCAATGAATATTATATCTTATCATGAAACATAGAGGGGAGATGCGATATCGCGTTTTAGGAAGCATTGGAACTCTATTGCTGCGATACGTAGACATCTGCAAACTCTATTTCCTAGCAAGGAAAATTCGCACTTACATTCCACTGAAGTGAATACGAGGTATACATAACATTACACAATGAATATTGTATCTTATTACGAAACATAGATATGAAATACGACATCTCGTTTTAAGAAGCATTAGTACTCTATTGCTGTGATACGTAGACATCTGCAAACGCTATTTCCTAGCATGGAAGTGTCGCATTTACATTCATTTGAAGTGAATACGAGGTATACATGACACTTCGCAATGAATATTATACCTTATCATGAAACATAGAAGGGAGATGCGATATCGCGTTTTAGGAAGCATTGGAACTCTATTGTTTCGACACGTAGTCATCTGGAAACGCTATTTCCTAGCAAGGAAGTGTCGCATTTACATCCTTTTGAAGTGAATACGAGGTATACATGACACTTCGCAATGAATATTATATCTTATCACGGAACATAGAAATGAAATGAGGCATCTCGTTTTAAGAAGCATTAGAACTCTATTGCTGTGATACGTAGACATCTGCAAACAATATTTCGTAGCAAGGAAGTGTCGCATTTACATTCTTGTGAAGTGAAATCGAGGTATACATGACACTTCGCAATGAATATTATATCTTATCATGAAACATAGAAGGGAGATGCGATATCGCGTTTTAGGAAGCATTGGAACTCTATTGCTGCGATACGTAGACGTCTGTAAACTCTATTTCCTAGCAAGGAAATTTCGCACTTACATTCCACTGAAGTGAATACGAGGTATACATAACATTACACAATGAATATTATATCTTATTACGAAACATAGATATGAAATACGACATCTCGATTTAAGAAGCATTAGTACTCTATTGCTGTGATACGTAGACATCTGCAAACGCTATTTCCTAGCATGGAAGTGTCGCATTTACATTCATTTGAAGTGAATACGAGGTATACATGACACTTCGCAATGAATATTATACCTTATCATGAAACATAGAAGGGAGATGCGATATCGCGTTTTAGGAAGCATTGGAACTCTATTGTTTCGACACGTAGTCATCTGGAAACGCTATTTCCTAGCAGGGAAGTGTCGCATTTACATCCTTTTGAAGTGAATACGAGGTATACATGACACCTCGCAATGAATATTATATCTGACCATGAAACATAGATATGAGATGCGACATCTCGTTTTAAAAAGCATTAGAACTCTATTGCTACGATACGGAGACATCTGCAAACGCTATTTCCTAGCATGGAAGTGTCGCATTTTCATTCTTTTGAAGTGAATACGAGGTATACATGACACTTCGCAATGAATATTATATCTTATCATGAAACATAAAAGTGAGATGCGATTTCGCGTTCTAAGAAGCATTAGAACTCTATTGCTACGATACGTAGACATCTGCAAAGGCTATTCCCTAGCATGGAAGGGTCGCATCTACTTTCTTTTGAAGTGAGTACGAGGTATACATAACACTCCATAATGAATATTATATCTTATCGTGAAACATAGCAGTGAGATGCGATATCGCGTTTTAAGGATCATTAGAACTCTATTGTTTCGACACGTAGTCATCTGGAAACGCTATTTCCTAGCAAGGAAGGGTCGCATTTACTTTCTTTTGAAGTGAGTACGAGGTATACATATCACTCCATAATGAATATTATATCTTCTCATGAAACATAGCAGTGGGATGCGATATCGCGTTTTAAGAAGCATTAGAACTCTATTGCTACGATACGTAGACATCTGCAAACGCCATTTCATAGCATGGAAGTGTCGCATTTACATTCGTTTGAAGTGAATACGAGATATACATGACACTTCGCAATGAATATTATATCTTATCACGGAACATAGAAATGAAATGAGGCATCTCGTTTTAAGAAGCATTAGAACTCTATTGCTACGATACGTAGACATCTGCAAACGCTATTTCCTAGCATGGAAGTGTCGCATTTACATTCGTTTGAAGTGAATACGAGATATACATGACACTTCGCAATGAATATTATATCTTATCATGAAACATAGAAGTGTGATGCGATATCGCATTTTAAGGAGTATTAGAACTCTATTGCTACGATACGTAGACATCTGCAAACTCTATTTCCTAGCAAGGAAATTTCGCACTTACATTCCACTGAAGTGAATACGAGGTATACATAACATTGCACAATGAATATTATATCTTATTACGAAACATAGATATGAAATACGTCATCTCGTTTTAAGAAGCATTAGTACTCCATTGCTGTGATACGTAGACATCTGCAAACAATATTTCCTAGCAAGGAAGTGTCGCATTTACATTCTTGTGAAGTGAAATCGAGGTATACATGACACTTCGCAATGAATATTATATCTTATCATGAAACATAGAAGTGTGATGCATTATCGCATTTTAAGAAGTATTAAAACCCTATTGCTACGATACGTAGACATCTGCAAACGCTACTTCCTAGCATGGAAGTGTCGCATTTACATTCTTTTGAAGTGAATACGAGGTATACATGACACTTCGCAATGAATACTATATCTTATCATGAAACATAGAATTGAGAAGCGATATGGCATTTTAAGAATCATTAGAACTCTATTGTTTCGACATGTAGTCATCTGGAAACGCTATTTCCTAGCAAGGAAGTGTCGCATTTACATCCTTTTGAAGAGAATACGAGGTATACATGACACTTCGCAATGAATATTATATCTGATCATGAAGCATAGATATGAGATGCGACATCTCGTTTTAAGAAGCATTAGAACTCTATTGCTACGATACGTGGACATCTGCAAACGCTATTTCCTAGCATGGAAGTGTCGCATTTACATTCTTTTGATGTGAATACGAGATATACATGACATTTCGCAATGAACATTATATCTTCTCTTGAAACATAGCAGTGAGATGCGATATCGCGTTTTAGGAAGCATTGGAACTCTATTGCTACGATACGTAGACATCTGCAAACGCCATTTCCTAGCATGGAAGTGTCGCATTTACATTCGTTTGAAGTGAATACGAGATATACATGACACTTCGCAATGAATATTATATCTTATCACGGAACATAGAAATGAAATGAGGCATCTCGTTTTAAGAAGCATTAGTACTCTATTGCTACGATACGTAGACATCTGCAAACGCTATTTCCTAGCATGGAAGTGTCGCAATTACATTCGTTTGAAGTGAATACGAGATATACATGGCACTTCGCAATGAATATTATATCTTATCATGAAACATAGGAATGAGGTGCTACATCGCGTTTTGAGAAGCATTAGAACTCTATTGCCTATATACGTAGACATCTGCAAACTCTATTTCCTAGCAAGGAAATTTCGCACTTACATTCCACTGAAGTGAATACGAGGTATACATAACATTACACAATGAATATTATATCTTATTACGAAACATAGATATGAAATACGTCATCTCGTTTTAAGAAGCATTAGTACTCTATTGCTGTGATACGTAGACATCTGCAAACAATATTTCCTAGCAAGGAAGTGTCGCATTTACATTCTTGTGAAGTGAAATCGAGGTATACATGACACTTCGCAATGAATATCATATCTTATCATGAAACATAGAAGGGAGATGCGATATCGCGTTTTAGGAAGCATTGGAACTCTACTGCTGCGATACGTAGACATCTGCAAACTCTATTTCCTAGCAAGGATATTTCGCACTTACATTCCACTGAAGTGAATACGAGGTATACATAACATTACACAATGAATATTATATCTTATTACGAAACATAGATATGAAATACGACATCTCGTTTTAGGAAGCATTAGTACTCTATTGCTGTGATACGTAGACATCTGCAAACAATATTTCCTAGCAAGGAAGTGTCGCATTTACATTCTTGTGAAGTGAAATCGAGGTATACATGACACTTCGCAATGAATATTTTATCTTATCATGAAACATAGAAGTGTGATGCATTATCGCATTTTAAGAAGTATTAAAACCCTATTGCTACGATACGTAGACATCTGCAAACGCTACTTCCTAGCATGGAAGTGTCGCATTTACATTCTTTTGAAGTGAATACGAGGTATACATGACACTTCGCAATGAATACTATATCTTATCATGAAACATAGAATTGAGAAGCGATATGGCATTTTAAGAATCATTAGAACTCTATTGTTTCGACATGTAGTCATCTGGAAACGCTATTTCCTAGCAAGGAAGTGTCGCATTTACATCCTTTTGAAGAGAATACGAGGTATACATGACACTTCGCAATGAATATTATATCTGATCATGAAGCATAGATATGAGATGCGACATCTCGTTTTAAGAAGCATTAGAACTCTATTGCTACGATACGTGGACATCTGCAAACGCTATTTCCTAGCATGGAAGTGTCGCATTTACATTCTTTTGATGTGAATACGAGATATACATGACATTTCGCAATGAACATTATATCTTATCATGAAACATAAAAGTGAGATGCGATTTCGCGTTCTAAGAAGCATTAGAACTCTATTGCTACGATACGTAGACATCTGCAAAGGCTATTCCCTAGCATGGAAGGGTCGCATCTACTTTCTTTTGAAGTGAGTACGAGGTATACATAACACTCCATAATGAATATTATATCTTATCGTGAAACATAGCAGTGAGATGCGATATCGCGTTTTAAGAATCATTAGAACTCTATTGTTTCGACACGTAGTCATCTGGAAACGCTATTTCCTAGCAAGGAAGGGTCGCATTTACTTTCTTTTGAAGTGAGTACGAGGTATACATATCACTCCATAATGAATATTATATCTTCTCATGAAACATAGCAGTGGGATGCGACATCGCGTTTTAAGAAGCATTAGAACTCTGTTGCTACGATACGTAGACATCTGCAAACGCCATTTCATAGCACGGAAGTGTCGCATTTACATTCGTTTGAAGTGAATACGAGATATACATGACACTTCGCAATGAATATTATATCTTATCACGGAACATAGAAATGAAATGAGGCATCTCGTTTTAAGAAGCATTAGAACTCTATTGCTACGATACGTAGACATCTGCAAACGCTATTTCCTAGCATGGAAGTGTCGCATTTACATTCGCTTGAAGTGAATACGAGATATACATGACACTTCGCAATGAATATTATATCTTCTCATGAAACATAGCAGTGAGAAGCGATATGGCATTTTAAGAATCATTAGAACTCTATTGTTTCGACACGTAGTCATCTGGAAACGCTATTTCCTAGCAAGGAAGTGTCGCATTTACATCCTTTTGAAGTGAATACGAGGTATACATGACACTTCGCAATGAATATTATATCTGATCATGAAACATAGATATGAGATGCGACATCCCGTTTTAAGAAGCATTAGAACTCTATAACTACGATACGTAGACATCTGCAAACGCTATTTCCTAGCATGGAAGTGTCGCATTTACATTCGTTTGAAGTGAATACGAGATATACATGACACTTCGCAATGAATATTATATCTTATCATGAAACATAGGAATGAGGTGCTATATCGCGTTTTGAGAAGCATTAGAACTCTATTGCTACGATACGTAGACATCTGCAAACGCTATTTCCTAGCATGGAAGTGTCGCATTTACATTCGTTTGAAGTGAATACGAGATATACATGACACTTCGCAATGAATATTATATCTTATCATGAAACATAGGAATGAGGTGCTATATCGCGTTTTAAGAAGCATTAGAACTCTATTGCTACGATACGTGGACATCTGCAAACGCTATTTCCTAGCATGGAAGTGTCGCATTTACATTCGTTTGAAGTGAATACGAGATATACATGACACTTCGCAATGAATATTATATCTTATCATGAAACATAGGAATGAGGTGCTATATCGCGTTTTGAGAAGCATTAGAACTCTATTGCTACGAACGTAGACATCTGCAAACGCTATTTCCTAGCATGGAAGTGTCGCATTTACATTCGTTTGAAGTGAATACGAGATATACATGACACTTCGCAATGAATATTATATCTTATCACGGAACATAGAAATGAAATGAGGCATCTCGTTTTAAGAAGCATTAGTACTCTATTGATACGATACGTAGACATCTGCAAACGCTATTTCCTAGCATGGAAGTGTCGCAATTACATTCGTTTGAAGTGAATACGAGATATACATGGCACTTCGCAATGAATATTATATCTTATCATGAAACATAGGAATGAGGTGCTACATCGCGTTTTGAGAAGCATTAGAACTCTATTGCCTATATACGTAGACATCTGCAAACTCTATTTCCTAGCAAGGAAATTTCGCACTTACATTCCACTGAAGTGAATACGAGGTATACATAACATTACACAATGAATATTATATCTTATTACGAAACATAGATATGAAATACGTCATCTCGTTTTAAGAAGCATTAGTACTCTATTGCTGTGATACGTAGACATCTGCAAACAATATTTCCTAGCAAGGAAGTGTCGCATTTACATTCTTGTGAAGTGAAATCGAGGTATACATGACACTTCGCAATGAATATTATATCTTATCATGAAACATAGAAGGGAGAAGCGATATCGCGTTTTAGGAAGCATTGGAACTCTATTGCTGCGATACGTAGACATCTGCAAACTCTATTTCCTAGCAAGGATATTTCGCACTTACATTCCACTGAAGTGAATACGAGGTATACATAACATTACACAATGAATATTATATCTTATTACGAAACATAGATATGAAATACGACATCTCGTTTTAGGAAGCATTAGTACTCTATTGCTGTGATACGTAGACATCTGCAAACGCTATTTCCTAGCATGGAAGTGTCGCATTTACATTCATTTGAAGTGAATACGAGGTATACATGACACTTCGCAATGAATATTATACCTTATCATGAAACATAGAAGGGAGATGCGATATCGCGTTTTAGGAAGCATTGGAACTCTATTGTTTCGACACGTAGTCATCTGGAAACGCTATTTCCTAGCAGGGAAGTGTCGCATTTACATCCATTTGAAGTGAATACGAGGTATACATGACACCTCGCAATGAATATTATATCTGACCATGAAACATAGATATGAGATGCGACATCTCGTTTTAAAAAGCATTAGAACTCTATTGCTACGATACGTAGACATCTGCAAACGCTATTTCCTAGCATGGAAGTGTCGCATTTACATTCTTTTGATGTGAATACGAGATATACATGACATTTCGCAATGAACATTATATCTTCTCTTGAAACATAGCAGTGAGATGCGATATCGCGTTTTAGGAAGCATTGGAACTCTATTGCTACGATACGTAGACATCCGCAAACGCCATTTCCTAGCATGGAAGTGTCGCATTTACATTCGTTTGAAGTGAATACGAGATATACATGACACTTCGCAATGAATATTATATCTTATCACGGAACATAGAAATGAAATGAGGCATCTCGTTTTAAGAAGCATTAGTACTCTATTGCTACGATACGTAGACATCTGCAAACGCTATTTCCTAGCATGGAAGTGTCGCAATTACATTCGTTTGAAGTGAATACGAGATATACATGGCACTTCGCAATGAATATTATATCTTATCATGAAACATAGGAATGAGGTGCTACATCGCGTTTTGAGAAGCATTAGAACTCTATTGCCTATATACGTAGACATCTGCAAACTCTATTTCCTAGCAAGGAAATTTCGCACTTACATTCCACTGAAGTGAATACGAGGTATACATAACATTACACAATGAATATTATATCTTATTACGAAACATAGATATGAAATACGACATCTCGTTTTAAGAAGCATTAGTACTCTATTGCTGTGATACGTAGACATCTGCAAACGCTATTTCCTAGCATGGAAGTGTCGCATTTACATTCATTTGAAGTGAATACGAGGTATACATGACACTTCGCAATGAATATTATACCTTATCATGAAACATAGAAGGGAGATGCGATATCGCGTTTTAGGAAGCATTGGAACTCTATTGTTTCGACACGTAGTCATCTGGAAACGCTATTTCCTAGCAGGGAAGTGTCGCATTTACATCCTTTTGAAGTGAATACGAGGTATACATGACACCTCGCAATGAATATTATATCTGACCATGAAACATAGATATGAGATGCGACATCTCGTTTTAAAAAGCATTAGAACTCTATTGGTACGATACGTAGACATCTGCAAACGCTATTTCCTAGCATGGAAGTGTCGCATTTTCATTCTTTTGAAGTGAATACGAGGTATACATGACACTTCGCAATGAATATTATATCTTATCATGAAACATAAAAGTGAGATGCGATTTCGCGTTCTAAGAAGCATTAGAACTCTATTGCTACGATACGTAGACATCTGCAAAGGCTATTCCCTAGCATGGAAGGGTCGCATCTACTTTCTTTTGAAGTGAGTACGAGGTATACATAACACTCCATAATGAATATTATATCTTATCGTGAAACATAGCAGTGAGATGCGATATCGCGTTTTAAGAAGCATTAGAACTCTAATGCCTATAAACGTAGACATCTGCAAACTCTATTTCCTAGCAAGGAAATTTCGCACTTACATTCCACTGAAGTGAATACGAGGTATACATAACATTACACAATGAATATTATATCTTATTACGAAACATAGATATGAAATACGACATCTCGTTTTAAGAAGCATTAGTACTCCATTGCTGTGATACGTAGACATCTGCAAACAATATTTCCTAGCAAGGAAGTGTCGCATTTACATTCTTGTGAAGTGAAATCGAGGTATACATGACACTTCGCAATGAATATTATATCTTATCATGAAACATAGAAGTGTGATGCGATATCGCATTTTAAGAAGTATTAGAACCCTATTGCTACGATACGTAGACATCTGCAAACGCTACCTCCTAGCATGGAAGTGTCGCATTTACATTCTTTTGAAGTGAATACGAGTTATACATGACACTTCGCAATGAATATTATATCTTATCATGAAACATAGAAGTGAGAAGCGATATGGCATTTTAGGAATCATTAGAACTCTATTGTTTCGACACGTAGTCATCTGGAAACGCTATTTCCTAGCAAGGAAGTGTCGCATTTACATCCTTTTGAAGTGAATACGAGGTATACATGACACTTCGCAATGAATATTATATCTGATCATGAAACATAGATATGAGATGCGACATCCCGTTTTAAGAAGCATTAGAACTCTATTGCTACGATACGTAGACATCTGCAAACGTTATTTCCTAGCATGGAAGTGTCGCATTTACATTCGTTTGAAGTGAATACAAGATATACATGACACTTCGCAATGAATATTATATCTTATCACGGAACATAGAAATGAAATGAGGCATCTCGTTTTAAGAAGCATTAGAACTCTATTGCTACGATACGTAGACATCTGCAAACGCTATTTCCTAGCATGGAAGTGTCGCAATTACATTCGTTTGAAGTGAATACGAGATATACATGACACTTCGCAATGAATATTATATCTTATCATGAAACATAGGAATGAGGTGCTACATCGCGTTTTGAGAAGCATTAGAACTCTATTGCCTATATACGTAGACATCTGCAAACTCTATTTCCTAGCAAGGAAATTTCGCACTTACATCCCACTGAAGTGAATACGAGGTATACATAACATTACACAATGAATATTATATCTTATTACGAAACATAGATATGAAATACCTCATCTCGTTTTAAGAAGCATTAGAACTCTATTGCTACGATACGTAGACATCTGCAAACGCTATTTCCTAGCATGGAAGTGTCGCATTTACATTCGTTTGAAGTGAATACGAGATATACATGACACTTCGCAATGAATATTATATCTTCTCATGAAACATAGCAGTGAGAAGCGATATGGCATTTTAAGAATCATTAGAACTCTATTGTTTCGACACGTAGTCATCTGGAAACGCTATTTCCTAGCAAGGAAGTGTCGCATTTACATCCTTTTGAAGTGAATACGAGGTATACATGACACTTCGCAATGAATATTATATCTGATCATGAAACATAGATATGAGATGCGACATCCCGTTTTAAGAAGCATTAGAACTCTATTGCTACGATACGTAGACATCTGCAAACGCTATTTCCTAGCATGGAAGTGTCGCATTTACATTCGTTTGAAGTGAATACGAGATATACATGACACTTCGCAATGAATATTATATCTTATCATGAAACATAGGAATGAGGTGCTATATCGCGTTTTGAGAAGCATTAGAACTCTATTGCTACGATACGTAGACATCTGCAAACGCTATTTCCTAGCATGGAAGTGTCGCATTTACATTCGTTTGAAGTGAATACGAGATATACATGACACTTCACAATGAATATTATAATCTATCATGAAACATAGGAATGAGGTGCTATATCGCGTTTTGAGAAGCATTAGAACTCTATTGCTACGAACGTAGACATCTGCAAACGCTATTTCCTAGCATGGAAGTGTCGCATTTACATTCGTTTGAAGTGAATACGAGATATACATGACACTTCGCAATGAATATTATATCTTATCACGGAACATAGAAATGAAATGAGGCATCTCGTTTTAAGAAGCATTAGTACTCTATTGCTACGATACGTAGACATCTGCAAACGCTATTTCCTAGCATGGAAGTGTCGCAGTTACATTCGTTTGAAGTGAATACGAGATATACATGGCACTTCGCAATGAATATTATATCTTATCATGAAACATAGGAATGAGGTGCTACATCGCGTTTTGAGAAGCATTAGAACTCTATTGCCTATATACGTAGACATCTGCAAACTCTATTTCCTAGCAAGGAAATTTCGCACTTACATTCCACTGAAGTGAATACGAGGTATACATAACATTACACAATGAATATTATATCTTATTACGAAACATAGATATGAAATACGTCATCTCGTTTTAAGAAGCATTAGTACTCTATTGCTGTGATACGTAGACATCTGCAAACAATATTTCCTAGCAAGGAAGTGTCGCATTTACATTCTTGTGAAGTGAAATCGAGGTATACATGACACTTCGCAATGAATATTATATCTTATCATGAAACATAGAAGGGAGAAGCGATATCGCGTTTTAGGAAGCATTGGAACTCTATTGCTGCGATACGTAGACATCTGCAAACTCTATTTCCTAGCAAGGATATTTCGCACTTACATTCCACTGAAGTGAATACGAGGTATACATAACATTACACAATGAATATTATATCTTATTACGAAACATAGATATGAAATACGACATCTCGTTTTAGGAAGCATTAGTACTCTATTGCTGTGATACGTAGACATCTGCAAACGCTATTTCCTAGCATGGAAGTGTCGCATTTACATTCATTTGAAGTGAATACGAGGTATACATGACACTTCGCAATGAATATTATACCTTATCATGAAACATAGAAGGGAGATGCGATATCGCGTTTTAGGAAGCATTGGAACTCTATTGTTTCGACACGTAGTCATCTGGAAACGCTATTTCCTAGCAGGGAAGTGTCGCATTTACATCCATTTGAAGTGAATACGAGGTATACATGACACCTCGCAATGAATATTATATCTGACCATGAAACATAGATATGAGATGCGACATCTCGTTTTAAAAAGCATTAGAACTCTATTGCTACGATACGTAGACATCTGCAAACGCTATTTCCTAGCATGGAAGTGTCGCATTTACATTCTTTTGATGTGAATACGAGATATACATGACATTTCGCAATGAACATTATATCTTCTCTTGAAACATAGCAGTGAGATGCGATATCGCGTTTTAGGAAGCATTGGAACCCTATTGCTACGATACGTAGACATCTGCAAACGCCATTTCCTAGCATGGAAGTGTCGCATTTACATTCGTTTGAAGTGAATACGAGATATACATGACACTTCGCAATGAATATTATATCTTATCACGGAACATAGAAATGAAATGAGGCATCTCGTTTTAAGAAGCATTAGTACTCTATTGCTACGATACGTAGACATCTGCAAACGCTATTTCCTAGCATGGAAGTGTCGCAATTACATTCGTTTGAAGTGAATACGAGATATACATGGCACTTCGCAATGAATATTATATCTTATCATGAAACATAGGAATGAGGTGCTACATCGCGTTTTGAGAAGCATTAGAACTCTATTGCCTATATACGTAGACATCTGCAAACTCTATTTCCTAGCAAGGAAATTTCGCACTTACATTCCACTGAAGTGAATACGAGGTATACATAACATTACACAATGAATATTATATCTTATTACGAAACATAGATATGAAATACGTCATCTCGTTTTAAGAAGCATTAGTACTCTATTGCTGTGATACGTAGACATCTGCAAACAATATTTCCTAGCAAGGAAGTGTCGCATTTACATTCTTGTGAAGTGAAATCGAGGTATACATGACACTTCGCAATGAATATTATATCTTATCATGAAACATAGAAGGGAGATGCGATATCGCGTTTTAGGAAGCATTGGAACTCTATTGCTGCGATACGTAGACATCTGCAAACTCTATTTCCTAGCAAGGAAATTTCGCACTTACATTCCACTGAAGTGAATACGAGGTATACATAACATTACACAATGAATATTATATCTTATTACGAAACATAGATATGAAATACGACATCTCGTTTTAAGAAGCATTAGTACTCTATTGCTGTGATACGTAGACATCTGCAAACGCTATTTCCTAGCATGGAAGTGTCGCATTTACATTCATTTGAAGTGAATACGAGGTATACATGACACTTCGCAATGAATATTATACCTTATCATGAAACATAGAAGGGAGATGCGATATCGCGTTTTAGGAAGCATTGGAACTCTATTGTTTCGACACGTAGTCATCTGGAAACGCTATGTCCTAGCAGGGAAGTGTCGCATTTACATCCTTTTGAAGTGAATACGAGGTATACATGACACCTCGCAATGAATATTATATCTGACCATGAAACATAGATATGAGATGCGACATCTCGTTTTAAAAAGCATTAGAACTCTATTGCTACGATACGTAGACATCTGCAAACGCTATTTCCTAGCATGGAAGTGTCGCATTTTCATTCTTTTGAAGTGAATACGAGGTATACATGACACTTCGCAATGAATATTATATCTTATCATGAAACATAAAAGTGAGATGCGATTTCGCGTTCTAAGAAGCATTAGAACTCTATTGCTACGATACGTAGACATCTGCAAAGGCTATTCCCTAGCATGGAAGGGTCGCATCTACTTTCTTTTGAAGTGAGTACGAGGTATACATAACACTCCATAATGAATATTATATCTTATCGTGAAACATAGCAGTGAGATGCGATATCGCGTTTTAAGAAGCATTAGAACTCTATTGCCTATAAACGTAGACATCTGCAAACTCTATTTCCTAGCAAGGAAATTTCGCACTTACATTCCACTGAAGTGAATACGAGGTATACATAACATTACACAATGAATATTATATCTTATTACGAAACATAGATATGAAATACGACATCTCGTTTTAAGAAGCATTAGTACTCCATTGCTGTGATACGTAGACATCTGCAAACAATATTTCCTAGCAAGGAAGTGTCGCATTTACATTCTTGTGAAGTGAAATCGAGGTATACATGACACTTCGCAATGAATATTATATCTTATCATGAAACATAGAAGTGTGATGCGATATCGCATTTTAAGAAGTATTAGAACCCTATTGCTACGATACGTAGACATCTGCAAACGCTACCTCCTAGCATGGAAGTGTCGCATTTACATTCTTTTGAAGTGAATACGAGTTATACATGACACTTCGCAATGAATATTATATCTTATCATGAAACATAGAAGTGAGAAGCGATATGGCATTTTAGGAATGATTAGAACTCTATTGTTTCGACACGTAGTCATCTGGAAACGCTATTTCCTAGCAAGGAAGTGTCGCATTTACATCCTTTTGAAGTGAATACGAGGTATACATGACACTTCGCAATGAATATTATATCTGACCATGAAACATAGATATGAGATGCGACATCTCGTTTTAAAAAGCATTAGAACTCTATTGCTACGATACGTAGACATCTGCAAACGCTATTTCCTAGCATGTAAGTGTCGCATTTTCATTCTTTTGAAGTGAATACGAGGTATACATGACACTTCGCAATGAATATTATATCTTATCATGAAACATAGCAGTGAGATGCGATATCACGTTTTTAGAAGCATTAGAACTCTATTGCTACGATACGTAGACATCTGCAATTGCCATTTCCTAGCATGGAAGTGTCGCATTTACATTCATTTGAAGTGAATACGAGGTATACATGACACTTCGCTATGAATATTATACCTTATCATGAGACATAGAAGAGTGATGCGATATCGCGTTTTAGGAAGCATTGGAACTCTATTGCTGCGATACGTAGACATCTGCAAACGCAATTTCCTAGCATGGAAGTGTCGCATTTACATTCTTTTGATGTGAATACGAGATATACATGACACTTCGCAATGAATATTATATCTTCTCATGAAACATAGCAGTGAGATGCGATATCGCGTTTTAAGATGCATTAGAACTCTATTGCTACGATACGTAGACATCTGCAAACGCTATTTCCTAGCATGGAAGTGTCGCATTTACATTCGTTTGAAGTGAATACGAGATATACATGACACTTCGCAATGAATATTATATCTTATCATGAAACATAGGAATGAGGTGCTATATCGCGTTTTGAGAAGCATTAGAAATCTATTGCTACGATACGTAGACATCTGCAAAGGCTATTCCCTAGCATGGAAGGGTCGCATTTACTTTCTTTTGAAGTGAGTACGAGGTATACATATCACTCCATAATGAATATTATATCTTATCATGTAACATAGAAGTGAGATGCGATATCGCGTCTTAAGAAGCATTAGAACCCTATTGCTACGATACGTAGACATCTGCAAACGCTTTTTCCTAGCATGGAAGTGTCGCATTTACATTCGTTTGAAGTGAATACGAGATATACATGACACTTCGCAATGAATATTATATCTTATCATGAAACATAGGAATGAGGTGCTATATCGCGTTTTGAGAAGCATTAGAACTCTATTGCTACGAACGTAGACTTCTGCAAACGCTATTTCCTAGCATGGAAGTGTCGCATTTACATTCGTTTGAAGTGAATACGAGATATACATGACACTTCGCAATGAATATTATATCTTATCATGAAACATAGGAATGAGGTGCTATATCGCGTTTTGAGAAGCATTAGAACTCTATTGCTACGATACGTAGACATCTGCAAAGGCTATTCCCTAGCATGGAAGGGTCGCATTTACTTTCTTTTGAAGTGAGTACGAGGTATACATATCAATCCATAATGAATATTATATCTTATCATGAAACATAGCAGTGAGATGCGATATCGCGTTTTAAGAAGCATTAGAACTCTATTGCTGCGATACGTAGACATCTGCAAACGCTATTTCCTAGCATGGAAGTGTCGCATTTACATTCATTTGAAGTGAATACGAGGTATACATGACACTTCGCTATGAATATTATACCTTATCATGAAACATAGAAGAGTGATGCGATATCGCGTTTTAGGAAGCATTGGAACTCTATTGCTACGATACGTAGACATCTGCAACCGCTACTTCCTAGCATGGAAGTGTCGCATTTACATTCATTTGAAGTGAATACGAGGTATACATGACACTCCACAATAAATATTATATCTTATCACGGAACATAGAAATGAAATGAGGCATCTCGTTTTAAGAAGCATTAGAACTCTATTGCTACGATACGTAGACATCTGCAAACGCTATTTCCTAGCATGGAAGTGTCGCAATTACATTCTTTTGATGTGAATACGAGATATACATGACACTTCGCAATGAATATTATATCTTCTCATGAAACATAGCAGTGAGATGCGATATCGCGTTTTAAGAAGCATTAGAACTCTATTGCTACGATACGTAGACATCTGCAAACGCTATTTCCTAGAATGGAAGTGTCGCATTTACATTCGTTTGAAGTGAATACGAGATATACATGACACTTCGCAATGAATATTATATCTTATCATGAAACATAGGAATGAGGTGCTATATCGCGTTTTGAGAAGCATTAGAACTCTATTGCTACGATACGTAGACATCTGCAAACGCTATTTCCTAGCATGGAAGTGTCGCATTTACATTCGTTTGAAGTGAATACGAGATATACATGACACTTCGCAATGAATATTATATCTTATCATGAAACATAGGAATGAGGTGCTATATCGCGTTTTGAGAAGCATTAGAACTCTATTGCTACGATACGTAGACATCTGCAAACGCTATTTCCTAGCATGGAAGTGTCGCATTTACATTCGTTTGAAGTGAATACGAGATATACATGACACTTCGCAATGAATATTATATCTTATCATGAAACATAGGAATGAGGTGCTATATCGCGTTTTGAGAAGCATTAGAACTCTATTGCTACGAACGTAGACTTCTGCAAACGCTATTTCCTAGCATGGAAGTGTCGCATTTACATTCGTTTGAAGTGAATACGAGATATACATGACACTTCGCAATGAATATTATATCTTATCATGAAACATAGGAATGAGGTGCTATATCGCGTTTTGAGAAGCATTAGAACTCTATTGCTACGATACGTAGACATCTGCAAAGGCTATTCCCTAGCATGGAAGGGTCGCATTTACTTTCTTTTGAAGTGAGTACGAGGTATACATATCACTCCATAATGAATATTATATCTTATCATGAAACATAGCAGTGAGATGCGATATCGCGTTTTAAGAAGCATTAGAACTCTATTGCTGCGATACGTAGACATCTGCAAACGCTATTTCCTAGCATGGAAGTGTCGCATTTACATTCATTTGAAGTGAATACGAGGTATACATGACACTTCGCTATGAATATTATACCTTATCATGAAACATAGAAGAGTGATGCGATATCGCGTTTTAGGAAGCATTGGAACTCTATTGCTACGATACGTAGACATCTGCAAACGCTATTTCCTAGCATGGAAGTGTCGCATTTACATTCGTTTGAAGTGAATACGAGATATACATGACACTTCGCAATGAATATTATATCTTATCATGAAACATAGGAATGAGGTGCTATATCGCGTTTTGAGAAGCATTAGAACTCTATTGCTACGATACGTAGACATCTGCAAACGCTATTTCCTAGCATGGAAGTGTCGCATTTACATTCGTTTGAAGTGAATACGAGATATACATGACACTTCGCAATGAATATTATATCTTATCATGAAACATAGGAATGAGGTGCTATATCGCGTTTTGAGAAACATTAGAACTCTATTGCTACGATACGTAGACATCTGCAAACGCTATTTCCTAGCAAGGAAGTGTCGCATTTACATTCTTGTGAAGAGAAATCGAGGTATACATGACACTTCGCAATGAATATTATATCTTATCATGTAACATAGAAGAGAGATGCGATATCGCGTCTTAAGAAGCATTAGAACCCTATTGCTACGATACGTAGACATCTGCAACCGCTACTTCCTAGCATGGAAGTGTCGCATTTACATTCATTTGAAGTGAATACGAGGTATACATGACACTCCACAATGAATATTATATCTTATCACGGAACATAGAAATGAAATGAGGCATCTCGTTTTAAGAAGCATTAGAACTCTATTGCTACGATACGTAAGACATCTGCAAACGCTATTTCCTAGCATGGAAGTGTCGCAATTACATTCTTTTGACGTGAATACGAGATATACATGACACTTCGCAATGAATATTATATCTTCTCATGAAACATAGCAGTGAGATGCGATATCGCGTTTTAAGAAGCATTAGAACTCTATTGCTGCGATACGTAGACAACTGCAAACGCTATTTCCTAGCATGGAAGTGTCGCATTTACATTCTTTTGAAGTGAATACGAGGTATACATGACACATCGCAATGATTATTATATCTTATCATGAAACATAGGTGTGAGATGCGATATCGCGTTTTAAGAAGCATTAGAACTCTATTGCCTCGACGCGTAGACATCTGCAGACGCTATTTCCTAGCATGGAAGTGTCGCATTTACATTCTTTTGATGTGAATACGAGATATACATGGCACTTCGCAATGAATATTATATCTTATCATGAAACATAGGAATGAGGTGCTATATCGCGTTTTGAGAAGCATTAGAACTCTATTGCCTATATACGTAGACATCTGCAAACTCTATTTCCTAGCAAGGAAATTTCGCACTTGCATTCCACTGAAGTGAATACGAGGTATACATAACATTACACATTGAATATTATATCTTGTTACGAAACATAGAAATGAAATACGACATCTCGTTCTAAGAAGCATTAGTACTCTATTGCTGTGATACGTAGACATCTGCAAACAATATTTCCTAGCAAGGAAGTGTCGCATTTACATTCTTGTGAAGTGAAATCGAGGTATACATGACACTTCGCAATGAATATTATATCTTATCATGAAACATAGAAGTGTGATGCGATATCGCATTTTAAGAAGTATTAGAACCCTATTGCTACGATACGTAGACATCTGCAAACGCTACTTCCTAGCATGGAAGTGTCGCATTTACATTCTTTTGAAGTGAATACGAGGTATACATGACACTTCGCAATGAATACTATATCTTATCATGAAACATAGAAGTGAGAAGCGATATGGCATTTTAAGAATCATTAGAACTCTATTGTTTCGACATGCAGTCATCTGGAAACGCTATTTCCTAGCAAGGAAGTGTCGCATTTACATCCTTTTGAAGAGAATACGAGGTATACATGACACTTCGCAATGAATATTATATCTGATCATGAAGCATAGATATGAGATGCGACATCTCGTTTTAAGAAGCATTAGAACTCTATTGCTACGATACGTGGACATCTGCAAACGCTATTTCCTAGCATGGAAGTGTCGCATTTACATTCTTTTGATGTGAATACGAGATATACATGACATTTCGCAATGAACATTATATCTTCTCTTGAAACATAGCAGTGAGATGCGATATCGCGTTTTAGGAAGCATTGGAACTCTATTGCTACGATACGTAGACATCTGCAAACGCTATTTCCTAGCATGGAAGTGTCGCATTTACATTCGTTTGAAGTGAATACGAGATATACATGACACTTCGCAATGAATATTATATCTTATCATGAAACATAGGAATGAGGTGCTATATCGCGTTTTGAGAAGCACTAGAACTCTATTGCTACGATACGTAGTCATCTGCAAACGCTATTTCCTAGCATGGAAGTGTCGCATTTACATTCGTTTGAAGTGAATACGAGATATACATGACACTTCGCAATGAATATTATATCTTATCATGAAACATAGGAATGAGGTGCTATATCGCGTTTTGAGAAACATTAGAACTCTATTGCTACGATACGTAGACATCTGCAAACGCTATTTCCTAGCATGAAGTGTCGCATTTACATTCTTGTGAAGAGAAATCGAGGTATACATGACACTTCGCAATGAATATTATATCTTATCATGTAACATAGAAGAGAGATGCGATATCGCGTCTTAAGAAGCATTAGAACCCTATTGCTACGATACGTAGACATCTGCAACCGCTACTTCCTAGCATGGAAGTGTCGCATTTACATTCATTTGAAGTGAATACGAGGTATACATGACACTCCACAATGAATATTATATCTTATCACGGAACATAGAAATGAAATGAGGCATCTCGTTTTAAGAAGCATTAGAACTCTATTGCTACGATACGTAAGACATCTGCAAACGCTATTTCCTAGCATGGAAGTGTCGCAATTACATTCTTTTGACGTGAACACGAGATATACATGACACTTCGCAATGAATATTATATCTTCTCATGAAACATAGCAGTGAGATGCGATATCGCGTTTTAAGAAGCATTAGAACTCTATTGCTGCGATACGTAGACATCTGCAAACGCTATTTCCTAGCATGGAAGTGTCGCATTTACATTCTTTTGAAGTGAATACGAGATATACATGACACTTCGCAATGAATATTATATCTTATCATGAAACATAGAAGTGTGATGCGATATCGCATTTTAAGAAGTATTGGAACCCTATTGCTACGATACGTAGACATCTGCAAACTCTATTTCCTAGCAAGGAAATTTCGCACTTACATTCCACTGAAGTGAATACGAGGTATACATAACATTACACAATGAATATTATACCTTATTACGAAACATAGATATGAAATACGACATCTCGTTTTAAGAAGCATTAGTACTCCATTGCTGTGATACGTAGACATCTGCAAACAATATTTCCTAGCAAGGAAGTGTCGCATTTACATTCTTGTGAAGTGAAATCGAGGTATACATGACACTTCGCAATGAATATTATATCTTATCATGAAACATAGAAGTGTGACGCGATATCGCATTTTAAGAAGTATTAGAACCCTATTGCTACGATACGTAGACATCTGCAAACGCTACTTCCTAGCATGGAAGTGTCGCATTTACATTCTTTTGAAGTGAATACGAGGTATACATGACACTTCGCAATGAATACTATATCTTATCATGAAACATAGAAGTGAGAAGCGATATGGCATTTTAAGAATCATTAGAATTCTATTGTTTCGACATGTAGTCATCTGGAAACGCTATTTCCTAGCAAGGAAGTGTCGCATTTACATCCTTTTGAAGAGAATACGAGGTATACATGACACTTCGCAATGAATATTATATCTGATCACGAAGCATAGATATGAGATGCGACATCTCGTTTTAAGAAGCATTAGAACTCTATTGCTACGATACGTGGACATCTGCAAACGCTATTTCCTAGCATGGAAGTGTCGCATTTACATTCTTTTGATGTGAATACGAGATATACATGACATTTCGCAATGAACATTATATCTTCTCTTGAAACATAGCAGTGAGATGCGATATCGCGTTTTAGGAAGCATTAGAACTCTATTGCTGCGATACGTAGACATCTGCAAACGCTATTTCCTAGCATGGAAGTGTCGCATTTACATTCTTTTGATGTGAATACGAGATATACATGGCACTTCGCAATGAATATTATATCTTATCATGAAACATAGGAATGAGGTGCTATATCGCGTTTTGAGAAGCATTAGAACTCTATTGCCTATATACGTAGACATCTGCAAACTCTATTTCCTAGCAAGGAAATTTCGCACTTGCATTCCACTGAAGTGAATACGAGGTATACATAACATTACACATTGAATATTATATCTTGTTACGAAACATAGAAATGAAATACGTCATCTCGTTCTAAGAAGCATTAGTACTCTATTGCTGTGATACGCAGACATCTGCAAACAATATTTCCTAGCAAGGAAGTGTCGCATTTACATTCTTGTGAAGTGAAATCGAGGTATACATGACACTTCGCAATGAATATTATATCTTATCATGAAACATGGACGTGAGATGCGATATCGCGTTCTAAGAAGCAGTAGAACTCTATTGTTTCGACACGTAGTCATCTGGAAACGCTATTTCCTAGCAAGGAAGTGTCGCATTTACATCCTTTTGAAGTGAATACGAGGTATACATGACACTTCGCAATGAATATTATATCTGATCATGAAACATTGAAATGAGATGCGATATCGCGTTCTAAGAAACATTAGAACACTATTGCTACGATACGTAGACATCTGCAAAGGCTATTTCCTAGCATGGAAGGGTCGCATTTACATACTTTTGAAGTGAGTACGAGGTATACATAACACTCCATAATGAATATTATATCTTATCATGAAACATAGTAGTGAGATGCGATATCGCGTTTTAAGAAGCATTAGAACTCTATTGCAACGATACGTAGACATCTGCAAACGCTATTTCCTAGCATGGAAGTGTCGCATCTACATTCTTTTGAAGTGAATACGAGGTATACATGACAATTCGGAATGAATATTATACCTTATCATGAAACATAGAAGAGGGATGCGATATCGCGTTTTAGGAAGCATTAGAACTCTATTGCTACGATACTTAGACATCTGCAAACGCTATTTCCTAGCATGTAAGTGTCGCAATTACATTCTTTTGAAGAGAATACGAGGTATACATGACACTTCGCAATGAATATTATATCTTATCATGAAACATGGAAGTGAGATGCGATATCGCGTTCTAAGAAGCGTTAGAACTCTCTTGCTACGATACGTAGACATCTGCAAACCCTATTTCCTAGCATGGAAGTGTCGCATTTACATTCTTTTGAAGTGAATACGAGGTATACATGACACATCGCAATGATTATTATATCTTATCATGAAACATAGGTGTGAGATGCGATATCGCGTTTTAAGAAGCATTAGAACTCTATTGCCTCGACGCGTAGACATCTGCAGACGCTATTTCCTAGCATGGAAGTGTCGCATTTACATTCTTTTGATGTGAATACGAGATATACATGGCACTTCGCAATGAATATTATATCTTATCATGAAACATAGGAATGAGGTGCTATATCGCGTTTTGAGAAGCATTAGAACTCTATTGCCTATATACGTAGACATCTGCAAACTCTATTTCCTAGCAAGGAAATTTCGCACTTGCATTCCACTGAAGTGAATACGAGGTATACATAACATTACACATTGAATATTATATTTTGTTAC
Source organism: Xylocopa sonorina (assembly GCF_050948175.1). Taxonomy (NCBI): domain Eukaryota; kingdom Metazoa; phylum Arthropoda; class Insecta; order Hymenoptera; family Apidae; genus Xylocopa; species Xylocopa sonorina. The sequence continues at coordinate 683,343 of NW_027490228.1, read as the reverse complement.
GAAACATAGAAATGAAATACGACATCTCGTTCTAAGAAGCATTAGTACTCTATTGCTGTGATACGTAGACATCTGCAAACAATATTTCCTAGCAAGGAAGTGTCGCATTTACATTCTTGTGAAGTGAAATCGAGGTATACATGACACTTCGCAATGAATATTATATCTTATCATGAAACATGGACGTGAGATGCGATATCGCGTTCTAAGAAGCAGAAGAACTCTATTGTTTCGACACGTAGTCATCTGGAAACGCTATTTCCTAGCAAGGAAGTGTCGCATTTACATCCTTTTGAAGTGAATACGAGGTATACATGACACTTCGCAATGAATATTATATCTGATCATGAAACATTGAAATGAGATGCGATATCGCGTTCTAAGAAACATTAGAACACTATTGCTACGATACGTAGACATCTGCAAAGGCTATTTCCTAGCATGGAAGGGTCGCATTTACATACTTTTGAAGTGAGTACGAGGTATACATAACACTCCATAATGAATATTATATCTTATCATGAAACATAGTAGTGAGATGCGATATCGCGTTTTAAGAAGCATTAGAACTCTATTGCAACGATACGTAGACATCTGCAAACGCTATTTCCTAGCATGGAAGTGTCGCATCTACATTCTTTTGAAGTGAATACGAGGTATACATGACAATTCGGAATGAATATTATACCTTATCATGAAACATAGAAGAGGGATGCGATATCGCGTTTTAGGAAGCATTAGATCTCTATTGCTACGATACTTAGACATCTGCAAACGCTATTTCCTAGCATGTAAGTGTCGCAATTACATTCTTTTGAAGAGAATACGAGGTATACATGACACTTCGCAATGAGTATTATATCTTATCATGAAACATGGAAGTGAGATGCGATATCGCGTTCTAAGAAGCGTTAGAACTCTCTTGCTACGATACGTAGACATCTGCAAACCCTATTTCCTAGCATGGAAGTGTCGCATTTACATTCTTTTGAAGTGAATACGAGGTATACATGACACATCGCAATGATTATTATATCTTATCATGAAACATAGGTGTGAGATGCGATATCGCGTTTTAAGAAGCATTAGAACTCTATTGCCTCGACGCGTAGACATCTGCAGACGCTATTTCCTAGCATGGAAGTGTCGCATTTACATTCTTTTGAAGTGAGTACGAGGTATACATGACACTTAGCAATGAATATTGTATCTTATCATGAAACATAGAAGTGAGATGCGATATCGCGATCTAAGAAGCAGTAGAACTCTATTGCAACGATACGTAGACATCTGCAAATGCTATTTCCTAGCATGAAAGTGTCACATTTACATTCTTTTGAAATGAATACGAGGTATACATGGCAGTTCGCAATGAATATTATATCTTATCATGAAACATAGATGTGAGATGCGATATCGCGTTTTAAGAAGTATTAGAACTATATTGCTAGGATACGTAGACATCTGCAAACAATATTTCCTAGCAAGGAAGTGTCGCATTTACATTCATTTGAAGTGAATACGAGGTATACATAATACTCTACAATGAATATTATATCTTACCAAGAAACATAGAAATGAAATGCGACATCTCGTTTTATAAAGCATTAGAATTCTATTGCTGCGATACGTAGACATCTGCAAACGCTATTTCCTAGCATGTAAGTGTCGCATTTACATTCTTTTGATGTGAATACGAGGTATACATGACACATCGCTATGATTATTATATCTTATCATGAAACATAGGTGTGAGATGCGATATCGCGTTTTAAGAAGCATTAGAACTCTATTGCCTCGACGCGTAGACATCTGCAGTCGCTATTTCCTAGCATGGAAGTGTCGCATTTACATTCGTTTGAAGTGAATACGAGATATACATGACACTTCGCAATGAATATTATATCTTATCATGAAACATAGGAATGAGGTGCTATATCGCGTTTTGAGAAGCATTAGAACTCTATTGCTACGATACGTAGACATCTGCAAAGGCTATTCCCTAGCATGGAAGGGTCGCATTTACTTTCTCTTGAAGTGAGTACGAGGTATACATATCACTCCATAATGAATATTATATCTTATCATGTAACATAGAAGTGAGATGCGATATCGCGTCTTAAGAAGCATTAGAACCCTATTGCTACGATACGTAGACATCTGCAACCGCTACTTCCTAGCATGGAAGTGTCGCATTTACATTCATTTGAAGTGAATACGAGGTATACATGACACTCCACAATGAATATTATATCTTATCACGGAACATAGAAATGAAATGAGGCATCTCGTTTTAAGAAGCATTAGAACTCTATTGCTACGATACGTAGACATCTGCAAACGCTATTTCCTAGCATGGAAGTGTCGCAATTACATTCGCTTGAAGTGAATACGAGATATACATGACACTTCGCAATGAATATTATATCTTATCATGAAACATAGGAATGAGGTGCTACATCGCGTTTTGAGAAGCATTAGAACTCTATTGCCTATATACGTAGACATCTGCAAACTCTATTTCCTAGCAAGGAAATTTCGCACTTACATTCCACTGAAGTGAATACGAGGTATACATAACATTGCACAATGAATATTATATCTTATTACGAAACATAGATATGAAATACGTCATCTCGTTTTAAGAAGCATTAGTACTCTATTGCTGTGATACGTAGACATCTGCAAACAATATTTCCTAGCAAGGAAGTGTCGCATTTACATTCTTGTGAAGTGAAATCGAGGTATACATGACACTTCGCAATGAATATTATATCTTATCATGAAACATAGAAGGGAGATGCGATATCGCGTTTTAGGAAGCATTGGAACTCTATTGCTGCGATACGTAGACATCTGCAAACTCTATATCCTAGCAAGGAAAATTCGCACTTACATTCCACTGAAGTGAATACGAGGTATACATAACATTACACAATGAATATTATATCTTATTACGAAACATAAATATGAAATACGACATCTCGTTTTAAGAAGCATTAGTACTCTATTGCTGTGATACGTAGACATCTGCAAACGCTATTTCCTAGCATGGAAGTGTCGCATTTACATTCATTTGAAGTGAATACGAGGTATACATGACACATCGCAATGATTATTATATCTTATCATGAAACATAGGTGTGAGATGCGATATCGCGTTTTAAGAAGCATTAGAACTCTATTGCCTCGACGCGTAGACATCTGCAGACGCTATTTCCTAGCATGGAAGTGTCGCATTTACATTCTTTTGATGTGAATACGAGATATACATGGCACTTCGCAATGAATATTATATCTTATCATGAAACATAGGAATGAGGTGCTATATCGCGTTTTGAGAAGCATTAGAACTCTATTGCCTATATACGTAGACATCTGCAAACTCTATTTCCTAGCAAGGAAATTTCGCACTTGCATTCCACTGAAGTGAATACGAGGTATACATAACATTACACATTGAATATTATATCTTGTTACGAAACATAGAAATGAAATACGACATCTCGTTCTAAGAAGCATTAGTACTCTATTGCTGTGATACGTAGACATCTGCAAACAATATTTCCTAGCAAGGAAGTGTCGCATTTACATTCTTGTGAAGTGAAATCGAGGTATACATGACACTTCGCAATGAATATTATATCTTATCATGAAACATAGAAGTGTGATGCGATATCGCATTTTAAGAAGTATTAGAACCCTATTGCTACGATACGTAGACATCTGCAAACGCTACTTCCTAGCATGGAAGTGTCGCATTTACATTCTTTTGAAGTGAATACGAGGTATACATGACACTTCGCAATGAATACTATATCTTATCATGAAACATAGAAGTGAGAAGCGATATGGCATTTTAAGAATCATTAGAACTCTATTGTTTCGACATGCAGTCATCTGGAAACGCTATTTCCTAGCAAGGAAGTGTCGCATTTACATCCTTTTGAAGAGAATACGAGGTATACATGACACTTCGCAATGAATATTATATCTGATCATGAAGCATAGATATGAGATGCGACATCTCGTTTTAAGAAGCATTAGAACTCTATTGCTACGATACGTGGACATCTGCAAACGCTATTTCCTAGCATGGAAGTGTCGCATTTACATTCTTTTGATGTGAATACGAGATATACATGACATTTCGCAATGAACATTATATCTTCTCTTGAAACATAGCAGTGAGATGCGATATCGCGTTTTAGGAAGCATTGGAACTCTATTGCTACGATACGTAGACATCTGCAAACGCTATTTCCTAGCATGGAAGTGTCGCATTTACATTCGTTTGAAGTGAATACGAGATATACATGACACTTCGCAATGAATATTATATCTTATCATGAAACATAGGAATGAGGTGCTATATCGCGTTTTGAGAAGCACTAGAACTCTATTGCTACGATACGTAGTCATCTGCAAACGCTATTTCCTAGCATGGAAGTGTCGCATTTACATTCGTTTGAAGTGAATACGAGATATACATGACACTTCGCAATGAATATTATATCTTATCATGAAACATAGGAATGAGGTGCTATATCGCGTTTTGAGAAACATTAGAACTCTATTGCTACGATACGTATACATCTGCAAACGCTATTTCCTAGCATGAAGTGTCGCATTTACATTCTTGTGAAGAGAAATCGAGGTATACATGACACTTCGCAATGAATATTATATCTTATCACGGAACATAGAAATGAAATGAGGCATCTCGTTTTAAGAAGCATTAGAACTCTATTGCTACGATACGTAAGACATCTGCAAACGCTATTTCCTAGCATGGAAGTGTCGCAATTACATTCTTTTGACGTGAACACGAGATATACATGACACTTCGCAATGAATATTATATCTTCTCATGAAACATAGCAGTGAGATGCGATATCGCGTTTTAAGAAGCATTAGAACTCTATTGCTGCGATACGTAGACATCTGCAAACGCTATTTCCTAGCATGGAAGTGTCGCATTTACATTCTTTTGAAGTGAATACGAGATATACATGACACTTCGCAATGAATATTATATCTTATCATGAAACATAGAAGTGTGATGCGATATCGCATTTTAAGAAGTATTAGAACCCTATTGCTACGATACGTAGACATCTGCAAACTCTATTTCCTAGCAAGGAAATTTCGCACTTACATTCCACTGAAGTGAATACGAGGTATACATAACATTACACAATGAATATTATACCTTATTACGAAACATAGATATGAAATACGACATCTCGTTTTAAGAAGCATTAGTACTCCATTGCTGTGATACGTAGACATCTGCAAACAATATTTCCTAGCAAGGAAGTGTCGCATTTACATTCTTGTGAAGTGAAATCGAGGTATACATGACACTTCGCAATGAATATTATATCTTATCATGAAACATAGAAGTGTGATGCGATATCGCATTTTAAGAAGTATTAGAACCCTATTGCTACGATACGTAGACATCTGCAAACGCTACTTCCTAGCATGGAAGTGTCGCATTTACATTCTTTTGAAGTGAATACGAGGTATACATGACACTTCGCAATGAATACTATATCTTATCATGAAACATAGAAGTGAGAAGCGATATGGCATTTTAAGAATCATTAGAATTCTATTGTTTCGACATGTAGTCATCTGGAAACGCTATTTCCTAGCAAGGAAGTGTCGCATTTACATCCTTTTGAAGAGAATACGAGGTATACATGACACTTCGCAATGAATATTATATCTGATCATGAAGCATAGATATGAGATGCGACATCTCGTTTTAAGAAGCATTAGAACTCTATTGCTACGATACGTGGACATCTGCAAACGCTATTTCCTAGCATGGAAGTGTCGCATTTACATTCTTTTGATGTGAATACGAGATATACATGACATTTCGCAATGAACATTATATCTTCTCTTGAAACATAGCAGTGAGATGCGATATCGCGTTTTAGGAAGCATTAGAACTCTATTGCTGCGATACGTAGACATCTGCAAACGCTATTTCCTAGCATGGAAGTGTCGCATTTACATTCTTTTGATGTGAATACGAGATATACATGGCACTTCGCAATGAATATTATATCTTATCATGAAACATAGGAATGAGGTGCTATATCGCGTTTTGAGAAGCATTAGAACTCTATTGCCTATATACGTAGACATCTGCAAACTCTATTTCCTAGCAAGGAAATTTCGCACTTGCATTCCACTGAAGTGAATACGAGGTATACATAACATTACACATTGAATATTATATCTTGTTACGAAACATAGAAATGAAATACGTCATCTCGTTCTAAGAAGCATTAGTACTCTATTGCTGTGATACGCAGACATCTGCAAACAATATTTCCTAGCAAGGAAGTGTCGCATTTACATTCTTGTGAAGTGAAATCGAGGTATACATGACACTTCGCAATGAATATTATATCTTATCGTGAAACATGGACGTGAGATGCGATATCGCGTTCTAAGAAGCAGTAGAACTCTATTGTTTCGACACGTAGTCATCTGGAAACGCTATTTCCTAGCAAGGAAGTGTCGCATTTACATCCTTTTGAAGTGAATACGAGGTATACATGACACTTCGCAATGAATATTATATCTGATCATGAAACATTGAAATGAGATGCGATATCGCGTTCTAAGAAACATTAGAACACTATTGCTACGATACGTAGACATCTGCAAAGGCTATTTCCTAGCATGGAAGGGTCGCATTTACATACTTTTGAAGTGAGTACGAGGTATACATAACACTCCATAATGAATATTATATCTTATCATGAAACATAGTAGTGAGATGCGATATCGCGTTTTAAGAAGCATTAGAACTCTATTGCAACGATACGTAGACATCTGCAAACGCTATTTCCTAGCATGGAAGTGTCGCATCTACATTCTTTTGAAGTGAATACGAGGTATACATGACAATTCGGAATGAATATTATACCTTATCATGAAACATAGAAGAGGGATGCGATATCGCGTTTTAGGAAGCATTAGAACTCTATTGCTACGATACTTAGACATCTGCAAACGCTATTTCCTAGCATGTAAGTGTCGCAATTACATTCTTTTGAAGAGAATACGAGGTATACATGACACTTCGCAATGAATATTATATCTTATCATGAAACATGGAAGTGAGATGCGATATCGCGTTCTAAGAAGCGTTAGAACTCTCTTGCTACGATACGTAGACATCTGCAAACCCTATTTCCTAGCATGGAAGTGTCGCATTTACATTCTTTTGAAGTGAATACGAGGTATACATGACACATCGCAATGAATATTATATCTTATCATGAAACATAGGAATGAGGTGCTATATCGCGTTTTGAGAAGCATTAGAACTCTATTGCCTATATACGTAGACATCTGCAAACTCTATTTCCTAGCAAGGAAATTTCGCACTTGCATTCCACTGAAGTGAATACGAGGTATACATAACATTACACATTGAATATTATATTTTGTTACGAAACATAGAAATGAAATACGACATCTCGTTCTAAGAAGCATTAGTACTCTATTGCTGTGATACGTAGACATCTGCAAACAATATTTCCTAGCAAGGAAGTGTCGCATTTACATTCTTGTGAAGTGAAATCGAGGTATACATGACACTTCGCAATGAATATTATATCTTATCATGAAACATGGACGTGAGATGCGATATCGCGTTCTAAGAAGCAGAAGAACTCTATTGTTTCGACACGTAGTCATCTGGAAACGCTATTTCCTAGCAAGGAAGTGTCGCATTTACATCCTTTTGAAGTGAATACGAGGTATACATGACACTTCGCAATGAATATTATATCTGATCATGAAACATTGAAATGAGATGCGATATCGCGTTCTAAGAAACATTAGAACACTATTGCTACGATACGTAGACATCTGCAAAGGCTATTTCCTAGCATGGAAGGGTCGCATTTACATACTTTTGAAGTGAGTACGAGGTATACATAACACTCCATAATGAATATTATATCTTATCATGAAACATAGTAGTGAGATGCGATATCGCGTTTTAAGAAGCATTAGAACTCTATTGCAACGATACGTAGACATCTGCAAACGCTATTTCCTAGCATGGAAGTGTCGCATCTACATTCTTTTGAAGTGAATACGAGGTATACATGACAATTCGGAATGAATATTATACCTTATCATGAAACATAGAAGAGGGATGCGATATCGCGTTTTAGGAAGCATTAGATCTCTATTGCTACGATACTTAGACATCTGCAAACGCTATTTCCTAGCATGTAAGTGTCGCAATTACATTCTTTTGAAGAGAATACGAGGTATACATGACACTTCGCAATGAGTATTATATCTTATCATGAAACATGGAAGTGAGATGCGATATCGCGTTCTAAGAAGCGTTAGAACTCTCTTGCTACGATACGTAGACATCTGCAAACCCTATTTCCTAGCATGGAAGTGTCGCATTTACATTCTTTTGAAGTGAATACGAGGTATACATGACACATCGCAATGATTATTATATCTTATCATGAAACATAGGTGTGAGATGCGATATCGCGTTTTAAGAAGCATTAGAACTCTATTGCCTCGACGCGTAGACATCTGCAGACGCTATTTCCTAGCATGGAAGTGTCGCATTTACATTCTTTTGAAGTGAGTACGAGGTATACATGACACTTAGCAATGAATATTGTATCTTATCATGAAACATAGAAGTGAGATGCGATATCGCGATCTAAGAAGCAGTAGAACTCTATTGCAACGATACGTAGACATCTGCAAATGCTATTTCCTAGCATGAAAGTGTCACATTTACATTCTTTTGAAATGAATACGAGGTATACATGGCAGTTCGCAATGAATATTATATCTTATCATGAAACATAGATGTGGGATGCGATATCGCGTTTTAAGAAGTATTAGAACTATATTGCTAGGATACGTAGACATCTGCAAACAATATTTCCTAGCAAGGAAGTGTCGCATTTACATTCATTTGAAGTGAATACGAGGTATACATAATACTCTACAATAAATATTATATCTTACCAAGAAACATAGAAATGAAATGCGACATCTCGTTTTATAAAGCATTAGAATTCTATTGCTGCGATACGTAGACATCTGCAAACGCTATTTCCTAGCATGTAAGTGTCGCATTTACATTCTTTTGATGTGAATACGAGGTATACATGACACATCGCTATGATTATTATATCTTATCATGAAACATAGGTGTGAGATGCGATATCGCGTTTTAAGAAGCATTAGAACTCTATTGCCTCGACGCGTAGACATCTGCAGTCGCTATTTCCTAGCATGGAAGTGTCGCATTTACATTCGTTTGAAGTGAATACGAGATATACATGACACTTCGCAATGAATATTATATCTTATCATGAAACATAGGAATGAGGTGCTATATCGCGTTTTGAGAAGCATTAGAACTCTATTGCTACGATACGTAGACATCTGCAATGGCTATTCCCTAGCATGGAAGGGTCGCATTTACTTTCTCTTGAAGTGAGTACGAGGTATACATATCACTCCATAATGAATATTATATCTTATCATGTAACATAGAAGTGAGATGCGATATCGCGTCTTAAGAAGCATTAGAACCCTATTGCTACGATACGTAGACATCTGCAACCGCTACTTCCTAGCATGGAAGTGTCGCATTTACATTCATTTGAAGTGAATACGAGGTATACATGACACTCCACAATGAATATTATATCTTATCACGGAACATAGAAATGAAATGAGGCATCTCGTTTTAAGAAGCATTAGAACTCTATTGCTACGATACGTAGACATCTGCAAACGCTATTTCCTAGCATGGAAGTGTCGCAATTACATTCGCTTGAAGTGAATACGAGATATACATGACACTTCGCAATGAATATTATATCTTATCATGAAACATAGGAATGAGGTGCTACATCGCGTTTTGAGAAGCATTAGAACTCTATTGCCTATATACGTAGACATCTGCAAACTCTATTTCCTAGCAAGGAAATTTCGCACTTACATTCCACTGAAGTGAATACGAGGTATACATAACATTGCACAATGAATATTATATCTTATTACGAAACATAGATATGAAATACGTCATCTCGTTTTAAGAAGCATTAGTACTCTATTGCTGTGATACGTAGACATCTGCAAACAATATTTCCTAGCAAGGAAGTGTCGCATTTACATTCTTGTGAAGTGAAATCGAGGTATACATGACACTTCGCAATGAATATTATATCTTATCATGAAACATAGAAGGGAGATGCGATATCGCGTTTTAGGAAGCATTGGAACTCTATTGCTGCGATACGTAGACATCTGCAAACTCTATATCCTAGCAAGGAAAATTCGCACTTACATTCCACTGAAGTGAATACGAGGTATACATAACATTACACAATGAATATTATATCTTATTACGAAACATAGATATGAAATACGACATCTCGTTTTAAGAAGCATTAGTACTCTATTGCTGTGATACGTAGACATCTGCAAACGCTATTTCCTAGCATGGAAGTGTCGCATTTACATTCATTTGAAGTGAATACGAGGTATGCATGACACTTCGCAATGAATATTATACCTTATCATGAAACATAGAAGGGAGATGCGATATCGCGTTTTAGGAAGCATTGGAACTCTATTGTTTCGACACGTAGTCATCTGGAAATGCTATTTCCTAGCAAGGAAGTGTCGCATTTACATCCTTTTGAAGTGAATACGAGGTATACATGACACTTCGCAATGAACATTATATCTGACCATGAAACATAGATATGAGATGCGACATCTCGTTTTAAAAAGCATTAGAACTCTATTGCTACGATACGTAGACATCTGCAAACGCTATTTCCTAGCAAGGAAGTGTCGCATTTACATCCTTTTGAAGTGAATACGAGGTATACATGACACTTCGCAATGAATATTATATCTGATCATGAAACATTGAAATGAGATGCGATATCGCGTTCTAAGAAACATTAGAACACTATTTCTACGATACGTAGACATCTGCAAAGGCTATTTCCTAGCATGAAAGTGTCACATTTACATACTTTTGAAATGAATACGAGGTATACATGGCAGTTCGCAATGAATATTATATCTTATCATGAAACATAGATGTGAGATGCGATATCGCGTTTTAAGAAGTATTAGAACTATATTGCTAGGATACGTAGACATCTGCAAACAATATTTCCTAGCAAGGAAGTGTCGCATTTACATTCATTTGAAGTGAATACGAGGTATACATAATACTCTACAATGAATATTATATCTTACCAAGAAACATAGAAATGAAATGCGACATCTCGTTTTATAAAGCATTAGAATTCTATTGCTGCGATACGTAGACATCTGCAAACGCTATTTCCTAGCATGTAAGTGTCGCATTTACATTCTTTTGATGTGAATACGAGGTATACATGACACATTGCTATGATTATTATATCTTATCATGAAACATAGGTGTGAGATGCGATATCGCGTTTTAAGATGCATTAGAACTCTATTGCCTCGACGCGTAGACATCTGCAGTCGCTATTTCCTAGCATGGAAGTGTCGCATTTACATTCGTTTGAAGTGAATACGAGATATACATGACACTTCGCAATGAATATTATATCTTATCATGAAACATAGGAATGAGGTGCTATATCGCGTTTTGAGAAGCATTAGAACTCTATTGCTACGATACGTAGACATCTGCAAAGGCTATTCCCTAGCATGGAAGGGTCGCATTTACTTTCTCTTGAAGTGAGTACGAGGTATACATATCACTCCATAATGAATATTATATCTTATCATGTAACATAGAAGTGAGATGCGATATCGCGTCTTAAGAAGCATTAGAACCCTATTGCTACGATACGTAGACATCTGCAACCGCTACTTCCTAGCATGGAAGTGTCGCATTTACATTCATTTGAAGTGAATACGAGGTATACATGACACTCCACAATGAATATTATATCTTATCACGGAACATAGAAATGAAATGAGGCATCTCGTTTTAGGAAGCATTAGAACTCTATTGCTACGATACGTAGACATCTGCAAACGCTATTTCCTAGCATGGAAGTGTCGCAATTACATTCGTTTGAAGTGAATACGAGATATACATGACACTTCGCAATGAATATTATATCTTATCATGAAACATAGGAATGAGGTGCTACATCGCGTTTTGAGAAGCATTAGAACCCTATTGCCTATATACGTAGACATCTGCAAACTCTATTGCCTAGCAAGGAAATTTCGCACTTACATTCCGCTGAAGTGAATACGAGGTATACATAACATTACACAATGAATATTATATCTTATTACGAAACATAGATATGAAATACGTCATCTCGTTTTAAGAAGCATTAGTACTCTATTGCTGTGATACGTAGACATCTGCAAACAATATTTCCTAGCAAGGAAGTGTCGCATTTACATTCTTGTGAAGTGAAATCGAGGTATACATGACACTTCGCAATGAATATTATATCTTATCATGAAACATAGAAGGGAGATGCGATATCGCGTTTTAGGAAGCATTGGAACTCTATTGCTGCGATACGTAGACATCTGCAAACTCTATTTCCTAGCAAGGAAAATTCGCACTTGCATTCCACTGAAGTGAATACGAGGTATACATAACATTACACAATGAATATTATATCTTATTACGAAACATAGATATAAAATACGACATCTCGTTTTAAGAAGCATTAGTACTCTATTGCTGTTATACGTAGACATCTGCAAACGCTATTTCCTAGCATGGAAGTGTCGCATTTACATTCATTTGAAGTGAATACGAGGTATGCATGACACTTCGCAATGAATATTATATCTTATCATGAAACATAGAAGAGTGATGCGATATCGCGTTTTAGGAAGCATTGGAACTCTATTGCTGCGATACGTAGACATCTGCAAACGCTATTTCCTAGCATGGAAGTGTCGCATTTACATTCGTTTGAAGTGAATACGAGATATACATGACAGTTCGCAATGAATATTATATCTTATCATGAAACATAGGAATGAGGTGCTATATCGCGTTTTTAGAAGCACTAGAACTCTATTGCTACGATACGTAGACATCTGCAAACGCTATTTCCTAGCATGGAAGTGTCGCATTTTCATTCTTTTGAAGTGAATACGAGGTATACATGACACTTCGCAATGAATATTATATCTTATCATGAAACATAAAAGTGAGATGCGATTTCGCGTTCTAAGAAGCATTAGAACTCTATTGCTACGATACGTAGACATCTGCAAAGGCTATTCCCTAGCATGGAAGGGTCGCATTTACTTTCTTTTGATGTGAGTACGAGGTATACATAACACTCCATAATGAATATTATATCTTATCATGAAACATAGCAGTGAGATGCGATATCGCGTTTTTAGAAGCATTAGAACTCTATTGCTACGATACGTAGACATCTGCAATCGCCATTTCCTAGCATGGAAGTGTCGCATTTACATTCATTTGAAGTGAATACGAGGTATACATGACACTTCGCTATGAATATTATACCTTATCATGAGACATAGAAGAGTGATGCGATATCGCGTTTTAGGAAGCATTGGAACTCTAATGCTGCGATACGTAGACATCTGCAAACGCTATTTCCTAGTATGGAAGTGTCGCATTTACATTCTTTTGATGTGAATACGAGATATACATGACACTTCGCAATGAATATTATATCTTCTCATGAAACATAGCAGTGAGATGCCATATCGCGTTTTAAGATGCATTAGAACTCTATTGCTACGATACGTAGACATCTGCAAACGCTATTTCCTAGCATGGAAGTGTCGCATTTACATTCGTTTGAAGTGAATACGAGATATACATGACACTTCGCAATGAATATTATATCTTATCATGAAACATAGGAATGAGGTGCTATATCGCGTTTTGAGAAGCATTGGAACTCTATTGCCTATATACGTAGACATCTGCAAACTCTATTTCCTAGCAAGGAAATTTCGCACTTACATTCCACTGAAGTGAATACGAGGTATACATAACATTACACAATGAATATTATATCTTATTGCGAAACATAGATATGAAATACGAAATCTCGTTTTAAGAAGCATTAGTACTCCATTGCTGTGATACGTAGACATCTGCAAACAATATTTCCTAGCAAGGAAGTGTCGCATTTACATTCTTGTGAAGTGAAATCGAGGTATACATGACACTTCGCAATGAATATTATATCTTATCATGAAACATAGAAGTGTGATGCGATATCGCATTTTAAGAAGTATTAGAACCCTACTGCTACGATACGTAGACATCTGCAAACGCTACTTCCTAGCATGGAAGTGTCGCATTTACATTCTTTTGAAGTGAATACGAGGTATACATGACACTTCGCAATGAATATTATATCTTATCATGAAACATAGAAGTGAGAACCGATATGGCATTTTAAGAATAATTAGAACTCTATTGTTTCGACACGTAGTCATCTGGAAACGCTATTTCCTAGCAAGGAAGTGTCGCATTTACATCCTTTTGAAGTGAATACGAGGTATACATGACACTTCGCAATGAATATTATATCTGATCATGAAACATAGATATGAGATGCGACATCCCGTTTAAGAAGCATTAGAACTCTATTGCTACGATACGTAGACATCTGCAAAGGCTATTCCCTAGCATGGAAGGGTCGCATTTACTTTCTTTTGAAGTGAGAACGAGGTATACATATCACTCCATAATGAATATTATATCTTCTCATGAAACATAGCAGTGGGATGCGATATCGCGTTTTAAGAAGCATTAGAACTCTATTGCTACGATACGTAGACATCTGCAAACGCCATTTCCTAGCATGGAAGTGTCGCATTTACATTCGTTTGAAGTGAATACGAGATATACATGACACTTCGCAATGAATATTATATCTTATCATGAAACATAGCAGTGAGATGCGAAATCGCGTCTTAAGAAGCATTAGAACCCTATTGCTACGATACGTAGACATCTGCAGCCGCTACTTCCTAGCATGGAAGTGTCGAATTTACATTCATTTGAAGTGAATACGAGGTATACATGACACTCCACAATGAATATTATATCTTATCACGGAACATAGAAATGAAATGAGGCATCTCGTTTTAAAAAGCATTAGAACTCTATTGCTACGATACGTAGACATCTGCAAACGCTATTTCCTAGCATGGAAGTGTCGCATTTACATTCTTTTGAAGTGAATACGAGGCATACATGACACTTCGCCATGAATATTATATCTTATCATGAAACATAGAAGTGAGATGCGATATCGCGATTTAAGAAGCAGTAGAAATCTATTGCTACGATACGTAGACATCTGCAAATGCTATTTCCTAGCATGAAAGTGTCGCATTTACATTCTTTTGAAGTGAATACGAGGTATACATGGCAGTTCGAAATGAATATTATATCTTATCATGAAACGTAGATGTGAGATGCGATATCGCGTTTTAAGAAGTATTAGAAATATATTGCTAGGATACGTAGACATCTGCAAACAATATTTCCTAGCAAGGAAGTGTCGCATTTACATTCATTTGAAGTGAATACGAGGTATACATAATACTCTACAATGAATATTATATCTTACCAAGAAACATAGAAATGAAATGCGACATCTCGTTTTATAAAGCATTAGAATTCTATTGCTGCGATACGTAGACATCTGCAAACGCTATTTCCTAGCATGGAAGTGTCGCATTTACATTCGTTTGAAGTGAATACGTGATATACATGACTCTTCGCAATGAATATTATATCTTATCATGAAATATAGGAATGTGGTGCTATATCGCGTTTTGAGAAGCATTAGAACTCTATTGCTACGATACGTAGACATCTGCAAACGCTATTTCCTAGCATGGAAGTGTCTCATTTTCATTCGTTTGAATTGAGTACGAGAGATACATGACACTTCGCAATGAATATTATATCTTATCATGAAACATAGGAATGAGGTGCTATATCGCGTTTTGAGAAGCATTAGAACTCTATTGCTACGATACGTAGACATCTGCAAACGCTATTTCCTAGCAAGGAAGTGTCGCATTTACATTCTTGTGAAGAGAAATCGAGATATACATGACACTTCGCAATGAATATTATATCTTATTATGAAACATAAAAGTGAGATGCGATATCGCGTTCTAAGAAGAATTAGAACTCTATTGCTACGATACGTAGATATCTGCAAAGGCTATTCCCTAGCATAGAAGGGTCGCATTTACTTTCTTTTGAAGTGAGTACGAGGTATACATAACACTCCATAATGAATATTATATCTTCTAATGAAACATAGCAGTGAGATGCGATATCGCGCTTTAAGAAGCATTAGAACTCTATTGCTACGATACGTAGACATTTGCAAAGGCTATTCCCTAGCATGGAAGGGTCGCATTTCCATTCTTCTGAAGTGAGTACGAGGTATACATATCACTCCATAATGAATATTATATCTTATCATGAAGCATAGCAGTGAGATGCGATATCGCGTTTTAAGAAGCATTAGAACTCTATTGCTGCGATACGTAGACATCTGCAAACGCTATTTCCTAGCATGGAAGTGTCGCATTTACATTCCTTTGATGTGAATACGAGATATACATGACACTTCGCAATGAATATTATATCTTATCATGAAACATAGGAATGAGGTGCTATATCGCGTTTTGAGAAGCATTAGAACTCTATTGCCTATATACGTAGACATCTGCAAACTCTATTTCCTAGCAAGGAAATTTCGCACTTGCATTCCACTGAAGTGAATACGAGGTATACATAACATTACACATTGAATATTATATCTTGTTACGAAGCATAGAAATGAAATACGACATCTCGTTTTAAGAAGCATTAGTACTCTATTGCTGTGATACGTAGACATCTGCAAACAATATTTCCTAGCAAGGAAGTGTCGCATTTACATTCTTGTGAAGTGAAATCGAGGTATACATGACACTTCGCAATGAATATTATATCTTATCATGAAACATGGACGTGAGATGCGATATCGCGTTCTAAGAAGCAGTAGAACTCTATTGTTTCGACACGTAGTCATCTGCAAACGCTATTTCCTAGCATGGAAGTGTCGCATCTACATTCTTTTGAAGTGAATACGAGGTATACATGACAATTCGGAATGAATATTATACCTTATCATGAAACATAGAAGAGGGATGCGATATCGCGTTTTAGGAAGCATTAGAACTCTATTGCTACGATACTTAGACATCTGCAAACGCTATTTCCTAGCATGTAAGTGTCGCAATTACATTCTTTTGAAGTGAATACGAGGTATACATGACACATCGCAATGATTATTATATCTTATCATGAAACATAGGTGTGAGATGCGATATCGCGTTTTAAGAAGCATTAGAACTCTATTGCCTCGACGCGTAGACATCTGCAGACGCTATTTCCTAGCATGGAAGTGTCGCATTTACATTCTTTTGAAGTGAATACGAGGTATACATGACACTTAGCAATGAATATTATATCTTATCATGAAACATAGAAGTGAGATGCGATATCGCGATCTAAGAAGCAGTAGAACTCTATTGCTACGATACGTAGACATCTGCAAATGCTATTTCCTAGCATGAAAGTGTCACATTTACATTCTTTTGAAATGAATACGAGGTATACACGGCAGTTCGCAATGAATATTATATCTTATCATGAAACATAGATGTGAGATGCGATATCGCGTTTTAAGAAGTATTAGAACTATATTGCTAGGATACGTAGACATCTGCAAACAATATTTCCTAGCAAGGAAGTGTCGCATTTACATTCATTTGAAGTGAATACGAGGTATACATAATACTCTACAATGAATATTATATCTTACCAAGAAACATAGAAATGAAATGCGACATCTCGTTTTATAAAGCATTAGAATTCTATTGCTGCGATACGTAGACATCTGCAAACGCTATTTCCTAGCATGTAAGTGTCGCATTTACATTCTTTTGAAGTGAATACGAGGTATACATGACACATCGCTGTGATTATTATATCTTATCATGAAACATAGGTGTGAGATGCGATATCGCGTTTTAAGAAGCATTAGAACTCTATTGCCTCGACGCGTAGACATCTGCAGACGCTATTTCCTAGCATGGAAGTGTCGCATTTACATTCTTTTGAAGTGAATACGAGGCATACATGACACTTCGCAATGAATATTATATCTTATCATGAAACATAGAAGTGAGATGCGATATCGCGATTTAAGAAGCATTAGAACTCTATTCCTACGATACGTAGACATCTGCAAACGCTATTTCCTAGCATGGAAGTGTCGCATTTACATTCTTTTGAAGTGAATACGAGGTATACATGACACTTCGCAATGAATATTGTACCTTATCATGAAACATAGCAGTGAGATGCGATATCGCGTTCTAAGAAGCATTAGAACTCTATTGCTACGATACGTAGACATCTGCAAACGCTATTTGCTAGCATGGAAGTGTCGCATTTACATTCGTTTGAAGTGAATACGAGATATACATGACACTTCGCAATGAATATTATATCTTATCATGAAACATAGCAGTGAGATGCGATATCGCGTTTTAAGAAGCATTAGAACTCTATTGCTGCGATACGTAGACATCTGCAAACAATATTTCCTAGCAAGGAACTGTCGCATTTACATTCATTTGAAGTGAATACGAGGTATACATAATACTCTACAATGAATATTATATCTTACCAAGAAACATAGAAATGAAGTGCGACATCTCGTTTTATAAAGCATTAGAATTCTATTGCAGCGATACGTAGACATCTGCAAACGCTATTTCCTAGCATGTAAGTGTCGCATTTACAGTCTTTTGAAGTGAATACGAGGTATACATGACACATCGCTATGATTATTATATCTTATCATGAAACATAGGTGTGAGATGCGATATCGCGTTTTAAGAAGCATTAGAACTCTATTGCCTCGACGCGTAGACATCTGCAGACGCTATTTCCTAGCATGGAAGTGTCGCATTTACATTCTTTTGAAGTGAATACGAGGCATACATGACACTTCGCAATGAATATTATATCTTATCATGAAACATAGAAGTGAGATGCGATATCGCGATTTAAGAAGCAGTAGAACTCTATTGCTACGATACGTAGACATCTGCAAATGCGATTTCCTAGCATGAAAGTGTCGCATTTACATTCTTTTGAAGTGAATACGAGGTATACATGGCAGTTCGAAATGAATATTATATCTTATCATGAAACATAGATGTGAGATGCGATATCGCGTTTTAAGAAGTATTAGAACTATATTGCTAGGATACGTAGACATCTGCAAACAATATTTCCTAGCAAGGAAGTGTCGCATTTATATTCATTTGAAGTGAATACGAGGTATACATAATACTCTACAATGAATATTATATCTTACCAAGAAACATAGAAATGAAATGCGACATCTCGTTTTATAAAGCATTAGAATTCTATTGCTGCGATACGTAGACATCTGCAAACGCTATTTCCTAGCATGTAAGTGTCGCATTTACATTCTTTTGAAGTGAATACGAGGTATACATGACACTTCGCAATGAATATTAAATGTTATCATAAAACATAGGAATGAGATACGATATCGCGTTTTAAGAAGCATTAGAACTCTATTGCCTCGACGCGTAGACATCTGCAGACGCTATTTCCTAGCATGGAAGTGTCGCATTTACATTCTTTTGAAGTGAATACGAGGCATACATGACACTTCGCAATGAATATTATATCTTATCATGAAACATAGAAGTGAGATGCGATATCGCGATTTAAGAAGCAGTAGAACTCTATTGCTACGATACGTAGACATCTGCAAATGCTATTTCCTAGCATGAAAGTGTCGCATTTACATTCTTTTGAAGTGAATACGCGGTATACATGGCAGTCCGAAATGAATATTATATCTTATCATGAAACATAGATGTGAGATGCGATATCGCGTTTTAAGAAGTATTAGAACTATATTGCTAGGATACGTAGACATCTGCAAACAATATTTCCTAGCAAGGAAGTGTCGCATTTACATTCATTTGAAGTGAATACGAGGTATACATAATACTCTACAATGAATATTATATCTTACCAAGAAACATAGAAATGAAATGCGACATCTCGTTTTATAAAGCATTGGAATTCTATTGCTGCGATACGTAGACATCTGCAAACGCTATTTCCTAGCATGTAAGTGTCGCATTTACATTCTTTTGAAGTGAATACGTGGTATACATGACACATCGCTATGATTATTATATCTTATAATGAAACATAGCAGTGAGATGCGACATCTCCTTTAAGAAGCATTAGAACTCTATTGCTACGATACGTAGACATCTGCAAACGCTATTTCCTAGCATGGAAGTGACGCATTTACATTCTTGTGATGTGAGTACGAGGTATGCATGACACTTCGCAATGAATATTATACCTTATCACGAAACATGGAAGCGAGATGCGATATCGCATTTAAAGAAGCATTAGAACTCTATAGCTACGATGCGTTGACATCTGCAAATGCTATTTCCTAGCATGGAAGTGTCGCATCTACATTCTTGTGACGTGAGTACGAGGTATACATGACACTTCGCAATGAATATTGTATCTTATCATGAAACATAGAAGTGAGATGCGATATGGCGTTTTAAAAAGCATTAGAACTCTATTGCTACGATACGTAGACATCTGCAAACGCTATTTCCTAGCATGGAAGTGTCGCATTTACATTATTATATCTTATCATGAAACATAGAAATGAGATGCGAAATCGCGATTTAAGAAGCATTAGTACCCTATTGCTTCGATACGTAGACATCTGCAAACGCTATTTCCTAGGTAGGAAGTGTCGCATTTACATTCATATGATGTGCACACGAGGAATACATAAGGCTTCGCAATGAATATTAAATATTATCATAAAACATAGGAATGAGTTACGATATCGCGTATTGAGAAGCATTAGAACTCTATTGCTACGATACGTAGACATCTGCAAATGCTATTTCCTAGCAAGGATGTGTCGCATTTACATTCCTTTGAGGTGAATACGAGGTATACATAACACTCCACAATACATATTATATCTTATCACGAAACATAGAAATGAGGAGCGATTTCGCGTCTTAAGAAGCATTAGAACTCTGTTGCTTCGATACGTAGACATCTGGAAACGTAATTTCCTAGAAAGGAAGTGTCGCATTTACATTCTCTTGAGAGGAATACGATGTATACATGACACTTCGCAATGAATATTATATCTTATGATGAAACATAGAAATGAGATGCGATATGGCGATTCAAGAAGCATTAGAACTCTGTTTCTTCGATACGTAGATATCTGCAAACCTTATTTCCTAGCAAGGAAGTGTCGCATTTACATTCTTTTGAAGTGAATTCGAGGTGTCACGTCCGGCGAAACTATTTTCCGATGCTCCGGAGGCTTTACGACACGAGCCTATTTTTCGGTAATTCTTTCCGCGGGAACGCGTTAAGACCGGGTCCGACAATTTCGGCTGACGCGACACTAGCGAGAACACTCGCGATAATAAGGGAATGACCCTACCTTTCGATGACTTCTCTCTCGATTTGTAGGTAGAAACGGCGTGGATGATCGTTCGCTGGGATCGTAGCGGATATCGTTCTGTTGGCTGCTACAGAAATCTCGATCAGTCGCCAGCGAAGACGAGGACGGCGGTCGGAATTCAGCGATGATGCTGAATGTGGCAGAATCGTCGTGATGTGTCGTGGTGTCTGGATTGGAGGCGTCGACGGTCGCTTCGAAATGCGGCGTCTGGACTGGTGCGAAGGCAGGTCGCTGTTATACGACGACTCTCGGAACACCCTCCAAATATTCACGCACAAGTGATCGTATGAAATTCTTCCTACTCGCACGTCGCGTTCTTCGCAAACCGGAAGCACGATTCATTCACCAGGTTTTTCTGTACTTTCAACTAAGATCTGAAGGATAAGTGGCGGTCTCAACGTCACAAAGCCGATTTCTATACACCTTCAATTTGATGAAGTGCAACCCCAGTTGTATGGAAGAACCCGTGGAAGAATTCGTAGTTAAATGTAATGTTAAAAGTAGAACTAGTATTGTTAACACTTGATAAAATTAATGGATGTGGAAATAGTAGACTTGGTAAAAGAACTTGTACTTGGATATAGTAAAAGTAAAAATAAAATATATTCTAGGTTAAAAGTATACATGAACTGGACCTCCTCGGTTCGCGGGGCACTACGGTCGCGGAGGCTCGCGGTAGGCAGATCGCGGTCCCGCGAGTGGGGGACTCGCGTATCGAGGCGGAGAGCGCGCGGTCCAGCGAGTGGGGACTCGCGGCTCGTGGTGGGGCCAACGGCGCATGCCTCTGGCCGGACGCATCTTACTTAGTGTAACTTAGATCTAGGAATTCTTATATATGCGTCATGATATGGTATGTATGTCCTAGCTTAGAAGTAATATATAGGTTCTAGCAGATCCTGTTCCCGGAATTGGAAAAGACCCCATTCAGGTGATGGGCTGCGGCTATGTCTTCCTGCAGGACGGAATCCTCGGTGCGAGGGAGATAGGGCTGCCCGTCCTTGGTGCAGGCGAGACAGGTATACTCGGTGGTGCGAGTGAGACACTGGTGCCCGGTACGAGCGAAACAGGTATACTCGGCGGTGCGAGTGAGGCAGCGGAACTCGGTGTGAGTGAACGCGTGCAGGTATGCGCGCGCGAACTCTTCCAGTTGCTGGTTCTGCAGGCGAGTTTGGCTGGTTGCATGCGTCCAGGGGTTGATGCTGGGGGGTGCGAGGTGGTTCCTTTCTAGGAAATTACGTTCCCGGATATCTCTGTATCGAAGCTATAGAGTACTAATGCCCCTTAAAACGCCATATCGCATCTCATTTCTATGTTTCGTGATAAGATATAATATTCATTGTTGACTGTTATCTATACCTCGCATTCACTTCAAATGAATGTAAATGCGACACTTCCTTGCTAGGAAATAGCGTCTGTAGATGTATCGTCTATGTATCGTAGAAATAGAGTTCTAAAGCTTCTTAAAACTCGATATCGCATCTCATTTCTATGATTCATGATAAGATAGAATATTCATTGCGAAGTATCATGTATACCTCGTATTCACTTGAAAGAATGTAAATGCGACTCTCCCTTGCTAGGAAGTAGCATTTGCAGATGTCTACGTATCGAAGCTATAGAGTTCTAATGCTTCTTAAAACGCGATATCGCATCTTATTTCTATGTCTCATGATAAGATATAATATTCAATGGGAAGTATCATGTATACATCGCGTACACTTCAAATGAATGTAAATGCGACATTTCCTTGCTAGGAAATACGGTTTGCAGATGTCTACGTACCGTAGCGATAGTGTTCTAATGCTTCTCAAAGCGCGATATCGCATCTCATTTCCATGTTTCATGAAAGGATATAATTTTCATTGTGCAGTGTTATGTAAACCTCGTATTCACTTAAAAAGAGAGTAAATGCGACACTTCCTTGTTAGGTAGTTGCGTATGAAGTAGTCTACGTATCGTAGAAATAGAGTTCTAATGCTTCTCAAAATGCGATATCGCATCTCATTTCTATGTCTCATGATGGGATATAATATTCATTGCGGAGTGGCATGTATACCTCGCATACACTTCAAATGAATGTAAATGCGACACATCCGTGCTAGGAAATATTGTTTGCAGATGTCTACGTATCCTAGCAATATAGTTCTAATATTTCTTAAAACGCGATATCGCATCTCACATCTATGTCTCATGATGAGATATAATATTCATTGCGGAGTGGCATGTATACCTCGCATACACTTCAAATGAATGTAAATGCGACACATCCGTGCTAGGAAATATTGTTTGCAGATGTCTACGTATCCTAGCAATATAGTTCTAATATTTCTTAAAACGCGATATCGCATCTCACTACTATGTTTCATGATAAGATATAATATTCATTGCGAAGTGTCATGTATACCTCGTATTCACTTCAAAAGAATGTAAATGCGACACTTCCATGCTAGGAAATAGCGTCTGCAGATGTCTACGCGTCGAGGCAATTGAGTTCTAATGCTTCTTAAAACGCGATATCGCATCTCACACCTATGTGTCATGATAAGATATAATAATCATAGCGATGTGTCACGTATACCACGTATTCACTTCAAAAGAATGTAAATGCGACACTTACATGCTAGGGAATAGCCTTTGCAGATGTCTACGTATCGAAGCAATGAATTTCTAATGCTTCTTAAAACACGGTAGCGCACCTCATTTCTATGTCTCATGATAAGGTATAATATTCATTGCGAAGTGTTACGTATTCCTCCTCTACACCTCAAATGAATGTAAATGCGACACTTCCTTGCTAGGAAGTAGCGTTTGCAGATGTCTACGTATCGAAGCAATAGGGATCTAATGCTTCTTAAATCGCCATATTACATCTCATTTCTATGTTTCATGATAAGATATAATTTTCATTGTGGAGTGTTATGTATTCCTCGCATGCACTTCAACTGAATGTACATGCGACACTTCCTTGCTAGGAAATAGCGTTTGCAGATGTCTACGTATCGAAGCAATAGATTTCTAATGATTGTTAAATCGCCATATTGCATCTCATTCCTATGTTTCATGGAAAGATATAATATTCATTGTGGAGTGTTATGTATACCTCGTATTCACTTCAAAAGAATGTAAATGCGACACTTTCTTGCCAGGAAATAGCGTTTGCAGATGTCTACGTGTCGTGTCATTAGAGTTCTAATGCTTCTCAAAACGCGATATCGCTACTCATTACCATGTTTCATGATAATATATAATATTCTCTGTGAAGTGTCACTGTGAATGTATACCTCGTATTCACTTCAAAAGAATGTAAATGCGACACTTCCTTGCTAGGAAGTAGCGTTTGCAGATGTCTACGTATCGAAGCAATAGGGATCTAATGCTTCTTAAATCGCGATATCGCGTCTCATATCTATGTTTCATGATAATACATAATATTCGTTGCGAAGTGTCATGAATACATCGCATACACTTCAAATGAATGTGAATGCGACAGTTCCTTGCCAGGGAATAGCGTTTGCAGATGTCTACGTATCGAACCAATAGAATTCTAATGCTTCTTAATAGGTCATATCGCATTTCATTTCTATGTTACATGATAAGATATAATTTTCATTGTGGAGTGTTATGTATTCCTCGCATGCACTTCAACTGAATGTACATGCGACACTTCCTTGCTAGGAAATAGCGTTTGCAGATGTCTACGTATCGAAGCAATAGAGTTCTAATGCTTCTTAAATCGTCATATCGCATCTCATTTCTATGTATCATGATAAGATATAATATTCATTGCGAAGTGCCATGTATACCTCGCATACACTTCAATTGAATGTACATGCGACAGTTCCTTGCCAGGAAATAGCGTTTGCAGATATCTACGTATCGAAGCAATAGAGTTGTAATGCTTCTTAAATCGCCATATTACATCTCATTTCTATGTTTCATGATAAGATATAATTTTCATTGTGGAGTGTTATGTATACCTCGTATTCACTTCAAAAGAATGTAAATGCGACACTTCCTTGCCAGGAAATAGCGTTTGCAGATGTCTACGGGTCGTGTCATTAGAGTTCTAATACTTCTCAAAACGCGATATCGCTTCTCATTTCTATGTTTCATGATAATATATAGTATTAATTGCGAAGTGTCATGTATACCTCGCATACACTTAAAATGAATGTAAATGTGATACTTACTTGCTAGGAAATAGCATTTGCAGATGTCTACGTATCGAAGCAATAGTGTTCTAATGCTTCTTAAATCGAGATATCGCATCTCATTTCTATGTTTCATGGTACGATATAATATTCATTGTGCAGTGTTATGTATACCACGTATTCACTTCAAAAGAATGTAAATGCGACACTTCCCTGCTAGGAAGTAGCGCTTGCAGATGTCTACGTATCGAGGCAATAGTGTTATAATGCTTCTTATATCGCGATATCGCATCTCATTTCTATGTTTCATGATATGATATAATACTCATTGTGCAGTGTTATGTATACCTCGTATTCAATTCAAAAGAATGTAAACGCGACACTTCGTTTCCAGGAAATAGCGTTTGCAGATGTCTACGTATCGCAGCATTAGTGTTCTAATGCTTCTCAAAACGCGATATCGCAACACATTACCATGTTTCATGATAATATATAATATTCTCTGTGAAGTGTCACTGTGAATGTATACCTCGTATTCACTTCAAAAGAATGTAAATGCGACTCTTCCTTGCTAGGAAATAGCGTTTGCAGATGTCTACGAATCGAAGCAATAGATTGCTAAAGCAGGCTAATTCGCGATATCGCATCTCATACCTATGTTTCATGATAAGATATAATATTCATTGCGAAGTGTCATGTATACCACGTATTCACTTCAAAAGAATGTAAATGCGACGTTTCCATCATTGGGAATATCGTTTGCAGATGCCTACTTATCGTAGCAAAAGGGTCCTAATGCTTCTTAAATCGAGATGTCGCATTTCATTTCTATGTTTCGTGATAAGATATATTATTCATTGCGAAATGTCATGTATACCTCGTATTCGCACCAAACGAATGTAAATGCGACACTTCCTTGCTAGGAAATAGCGTATTCAGATGTCTACGTATCGTAGCAATAGAGTTCTAATGCTACTTAAGTCGCCATATCGCATCTCGTTTCTATGTTTCATGATAAGATATATTATTCATTGTGCAGTGTTATGTATATCTCGTCTATACTTCAAATGAATGTAAATGCAATACTTCCGTGCAAGGTAGTAGCGTTTGCAGATGTCTACGTATCGAAGCAATAGATTTCTAAAGCAGGCTAATTCGCGATATCACATCTCATTTCTATGTTTCATGATATGATATAATACTCATTGTGCAGTGTTATGTATACCTCGTATTCAATTCAAAAGAATGTAAACGCGACACTTCGTTTCCAGGAAATAGCGTTTGCAGATGTCTACGTATCGCAGCATTAGTGTTCTAATGCTTCTCAAAACGCGATATCGCAACACATTACCATGTTTCATGATAATATATAATATTCTCTGTGAAGTGTCACTGTGAATGTATACCTCGTATTCACTTCAAAAGAATGTAAATGCGACTCTTCCTTGCTAGGAAATAGCGTTTGCAGATGTCTACGAATCGAAGCAATAGATTGCTAAAGCAGGCTAATTCGCGATATCGCATCTCATATCTATGTTTCATGATAAGATATAATATTCATTGCGAAGTGTCATGTATACCTCGTGTTCACTTCAAAAGAATGTAAATGCGACGTTTCCATCATTGGGAATATCGTTTGCAGATGCCTACTTATCGTAGCAAAAGAGTCCTAATGCTTCTTAAATCGAGATGTCGCATTTCATTTCTATGTTTCGTGATAAGATATATTATTCATTGCGAAATGTCATGTATACCTCGTATTCGCACCAAACGAATGTAAATGCGACACTTCCTTGCTAGGAAATAGCGTTTCCAGATGACCACGTATCGAAAGAATAGAGTTCTAATACTTCTTAAAACGAGATGTCGCATCTCATTTCTATGTTTCACGGTAAGATATAGTATCCATTGCAAAGTGTCATGTATACCTCATATTCACTTCAATGGAATGTAAATGCGACATTTCCTTTCTAGGAAATAGCGTTTGCAGATATCTACGTATCGTAGCAATAGAGTTCTAATGCTACTTAAGACGAGATGTCGCATTTCATTTCTATGTTTCGTAATAAGATATAATCTTCATTGCGAAGTGTCATGTATACCTCGTATTAACTTCTAAAGAACGTAAATGCGACACTTCCTTGCTAGGAAATAGCATTTGCAGATGTCTACATATCGTAGCAATAGAGTTCTACTGCTTCTTAGATTGCGATATCGCATCTCACTACTATGTTTCATGATAAGATATAATATTCATTGCGAAGTGTCATGTATACCTCGTATTCACTTCAAAAGAATGTAAATGCGACACTTCCATGCTAGGAAATAGCGTCTGCAGATGTCTACGCGTCGAGGCAATTGAGTTCTAATGCTTCTTAAAACGCGATATCGCATCTCACACCTATGTGTCATGATAAGATATAATAATCATAGCGATGTGTCACGTATACCACGTATTCACTTCAAAAGAATGTAAATGCGACACTTACATGCTAGGGAATAGCCTTTGCAGATGTCTACGTATCGAAGCAATGAATTTCTAATGCTTCTTAAAACACGGTAGCGCACCTCATTTCTATGTCTCATGATAAGGTATAATATTCATTGCGAAGTGTTACGTATTCCTCCTCAACACCTCAAATGAATGTAAATGCGACACTTCCTTGCTAGGAAGTAGCGTTTGCAGATGTCTACGTATCGAAGCAATAGGGATTTAATGCTCCTCAAATCGCGATATCGCTTCTCATTTCTATGATTCATGATAATATATAATATTCACTGCGAAGTGTCATGTATACCTCGCATACACTTCAAATGAATGTGAATGAGACAGTTCCTTGCTAGGAAACAGTGTTTGCAGATATCAACGAATCGAAGCAATAGAGTTCTAAAGCATCATAAATCGCGATATCGCATCTCAATCCAATGTTTCATGATGAGATATAATATTCATTGTGCAGTGTTATGAATACCTCGTATTCACTTCAAAGGAATGCAAACGCTACACTTCCTTGCCAGGAAATAACGTTTGCAGATGTCTACGTATCGTAGCATTAGAGTTCTAATGCTTCTCAAAAGGCGATATCGCTACTCATTACTATGTTTCATGATAATATATAATACTCATTGTGGAGCGTCATGTATACCTCGTATTTCAAAAGAATGTAAATGCGACACTTCCTTGCTAGGAAGTAGCGTTTGCAGATGTCTACGTATCGAAGCAATAGGGATCTAATGCTTCTTAAATCGCGATATCGCGTCTCATATCTATGTTTCATGATAATACATAATATTCGTTGCGAAGTGTCATGAATACATCGCATACACTTCAAATGAATGTGAATGCGACAGTTCCTTGCCAGGGAATAGCGTTTGCAGATGTCTACGTATCGAAGCAATAGAATTCTAATGCTTCTTAATAGGTCATATCGCATTTCATTTCTATGTTACATGATAAGATATAATATTCATTGCGAAGTGTCATATATACCTCGTATTCCTTTCAAAGGAATGTAAATGCGACACGTCCTTGTTAGGGATAGCGTTTGCAGATGTCTACGTATCGAACCAATAGAATTCTAATGCTTCTTAAATCGCCATATTACATCTCATTTCTATGTTTCATGTTAAGATATAATATTCATTGCGAAGTGTCATGTATGCCTCGTATTCCTTTCAAAGGAATGTAAATGCGACACTTCCTTGTTAGGGGTAGCGTTTGCAGATGTCTACGTATCGAAGCAATAGAGTTCTAATGGTTCTTAAATCGCCATATTACTTCTCATTCCTATGTTTCATGACGAGATATAATTTTCATTGCGAAGTGCCATGTATACCTCGCATACACTTCAATTGAATGTACATGCGACACTTCCTTGCTAGGAAATAGCGTTTGCCGATGTCTACGTATCGAAGCATTAGAGTTCTGGTGCATGCTAAATCGCGATATCGCTTCTCATTTCTATGTTTCATGATAATATATAATATTCATTGTGGAGTGTTATGTATACCTCGTATTCACTTCAAAAGAATGTAAATGCGACACTTCCTTGCTGGGAAATAGCGTTTGCAGATGTCTACGTATGGAAGCAATAGAATTCTAATGCTTCTTAATAGGTCATATCGCATTTCATTTCTATGTTACATGATAAGATATAATATTCATTGCGAAGTGTCACATATACCTCGTATTCCTTTCAAAGGAATGTAAATGCGACACGTCCTTGTTAGGGATAGCGTTTGCAGATGTCTACGTATCGAACCAATAGAATTCTAATGCTTCTTAAATCGCCATATTACATCTCATTTCTATGTTTCATGATAAGATATAATTTTCATTGTGGAGTGTTATGTATTCCTCGCATGCACTTCAACTGAATGTACATGCGACACTTCCTTGCTAGGAAATAGCGTTTGCAGATGTCTACGTATCGAAGCAATAGATTTCTAATGATTGTTAAATCGCCATATTGCATCTCATTCCTATGTTTCATGGAAAGATATAATATTCATTGTGGAGTGTTATGTATACCTCGTATTCACTTCAAAAGAATGTAAATGCGACACTTTCTTGCCAGGAAATAGCGTTTGCAGATGTCTACGTGTCGTGTCATTAGAGTTCTAATGCTTCTCAAAACGCGATATCGCTACTCATTACCATGTTTCATGATAATATATAATATTCTCTGTGAAGTGTCACTGTGAATGTATACCTCGTATTCACTTCAAAAGAATGTAAATGCGACACTTCCTTGCTAGGAAGTAGCGTTTGCAGATGTCTACGTATCGAAGCAATAGGGATCTAATGCTTCTTAAATCGCGATATCGCGTCTCATATCTATGTTTCATGATAATACATAATATTCGTTGCGAAGTGTCATGAATACATCGCATACACTTCAAATGAATGTGAATGCGACAGTTCCTTGCCAGGGAATAGCGTTTGCAGATGTCTACGTATCGAACCAATAGAATTCTAATGCTTCTTAATAGGTCATATCGCATTTCATTTCTATGTTACATGATAAGATATAATTTTCATTGTGGAGTGTTATGTATTCCTCGCATGCACTTCAACTGAATGTACATGCGACACTTCCTTGCTAGGAAATAGCGTTTGCAGATGTCTACGTATCGAAGCAATAGAGTTCTAATGCTTCTTAAATCGTCATATCGCATCTCATTTCTATGTATCATGATAAGATATAATGTTCATTGCGAAGTGTCATGTATAGCTGGCATACACTTCAATTGAATGTACATGCGACACTTCCTTGCTAGGAAATAGCGTTTGCCGATGTCTACGTATCGAAGCATTAGAGTTCTGGTGCATGCTAAATCGCGATATCGCTTCTCATTTCTATGTTTCATGATAAGATATAATATTCATTGCGAAGTGTCATGTATAGCTGGCATACACTTCAAAAGTATGTAAAGGCGTCACTTCCTTGCTAGGAGATAGCGTTTGCAGATGTCTACATATCGAAGCAATACAGTTGTTATGCTTCTTAAATCGAGATATCGCATCTCATTTCTATGACCCATGATAAGGTATAATATACATTGCGAAGTGTTATGTATTCCTCGTGTACTCTTCAGATGAATGTAAATGCGACACTTCCTTGCTAGGAAATAGCGTTTGCAGATGTCTACGTATCGAAGCAATAGATTTCTAAATCTTGCTAATTCGCGATATTGCATCTCATATCTATGTTTCATGATAATATATAATATTCATTGCGAAGTGCCATGAATACCTCGCATACACTTCAAATGAATGTGAATGCGACAGTTCCTTGCCAGGAAATAGCGTTTGCAGATATCTACGTATCGAAGCAATAGAGTTGTAATGCTTCTTAAATCGCCATATTACATCTCATTTCTATGTTTCATGATAAGATATAATTTTCATTGTGGAGTGTTATGTATACCTCGTATTCACTTCAAAAGAATGTAAATGCGACACTTCCTTGCCAGGAAATAGCGTTTGCAGATGTCTACGGGTCGTGTCATTAGAGTTCTAATACTTCTCAGAACGCGATATCGCTTCTCATTTCTATGTTTCATGATAATATATAGTATTAATTGCGAAGTGTCATGTATACCTCGCATACACTTAAAATGAATGTAAATGTGATACTTACTTGCTAGGAAATAGCATTTGCAGATGTCTACGTATCGAAGCAATAGTGTTCTAATGCTTCTTAAATCGAGATATCGCATCTCATTTCTATGTTTCATGGTACGATATAATATTCATTGTGCAGTGTTATGTATACCACGTATTCACTTCAAAAGAATGTAAATGCGACACTTCCCTGCTAGGAAGTAGCGCTTGCAGATGTCTACGTATCGAGGCAATAGTGTTATAATGCTTCTTATATCGCGATATCGCATCTCATTTCTATGTTTCATGATAAGATATAATATTCATTGCGAAGTGTCATGTATACCACGTATTCACTTCAAAAGAATGTAAATGCGACGTTTCCATCATTGGGAATATCGTTTGCAGATGCCTACTTATCGTAGCAAAAGAGTCCTAATGCTTCTTAAATCGAGATGTCGCATTTCATTTCTATGTTTCGTGATAAGATATATTTTTCATTGCGAAATGTCATGTATACCTCGTATTCGCACCAAACGAATGTAAATGCGACACTTCCTTGCTAGGAAATAGCGTATTCAGATGTCTACGTATCGTAGCAATAGAGTTCTAATGCTACTTAAGTCGCCATATCGCATCTCGTTTCTATGTTTCATGATAAGATATATTATTCATTGTGCAGTGTTATGTATATCTCGTCTATACTTCAAATGAATGTAAATGCAATACTTCCGTGCAAGGTAGTAGCGTTTGCAGATGTCTACGTATCGAAGCAATAGATTTCTAAAGCAGGCTAATTCGCGATATCACATCTCATTTCTATGTTTCATGATATGATATAATACTCATTGTGCAGTGTTATGTATACCTCGTATTCAATTCAAAAGAATGTAAACGCGACACTTCGTTTCCAGGAAATAGCGTTTGCAGATGTCTACGTATCGCAGCATTAGTGTTCTAATGCTTCTCAAAACGCGATATCGCAACACATTACCATGTTTCATGATAATATATAATATTCTCTGTGAAGTGTCACTGTGAATGTATACCTCGTATTCACTTCTAAAGAATGTAAATGCGACTCTTCCTTGCTAGGAAATAGCGTTTGCAGATGTCTACGAATCGAAGCAATAGATTGCTAAAGCAGGCTAATTCGCGATATCGCATCTCATATCTATGTTTCATGATAAAATATAATATTCATTGCGAAGTGTCATGTATACCTCGTGTTCACTTCAAAAGAATGTAAATGCGACGTTTCCATCATTGGGAATATCGTTTGCAGATGCCTACTTATCGTAGCAAAAGAGTCCTAATGCTTCTTAAATCGAGATGTCGCATTTCATTTCTATGTTTCGTGATAAGATATATTATTCATTGCGAAATGTCATGTATACCTCGTATTCGCACCAAACGAATGTAAATGCGACACTTCCTTGCTAGGAAATAGCGTTTCCAGATGACCACGTATCGAAAGAATAGAGTTCTAATACTTCTTAAAACGAGATGTCGCATCTCATTTCTATGTTTCACGGTAAGATATAGTATCCATTGCAAAGTGTCATGTATACCTCATATTCACTTCAATGGAATGTAAATGCGACATTTCCTTTCTAGGAAATAGCGTTTGCAGATGTCTACGTATCGTAGCAATAGAGTTCTAATGCTTCTCAAAACGCGATATAGCACCTCATTCCTATGTTTCATGATAAGATATAATATTCATTGCGATGTGTCATGTATATCTCGTATTCACTTCAAAAGAATGTAAATGCGACACTTCCATGCTAGGATATAGCGTTTGCAGATATCTACGTATCGTAGCAATAGAGTTCTAATGCTACTTAAGACGAGATGTCGCATTTCATTTCTATGTTTCGTAATAAGATATAATCTTCATTGCGAAGTGTCATGTATACCTCGTATTAACTTCTAAAGAACGTAAATGCGACACTTCCTTGCTAGGAAATAACATTTGCAGATGTCTACGCATCGCAGGAATAGAGTTCTAATGCTTCTTAAATCGCGATATCGCATCTCAGTTCTATGTTTCATTATAAGTTATAATATTTATTGCGAAGTGTTATGTATACCTCGTATACACTTCGAATGGATGTAAATGCCACACACCCTTGCTAGGAAATGCGTCTCGAGATGTCTACGTATGGAGGAAATAGAGTTCTAATTCTTCTTAAAACGCGATATCGCTTCTCATTTCTATGTTCCATGATATGATGTAATATTCACTGAGAAGTATTATGTTTACCTCGTCTACACTTCAGAAGGATGTAAATGACTTATTTCCTTGCTAGGAAAATGCGTTTCCAGATATCTACGTATCGAGGCATTAGAGTTCTAGTGCTTCTAAAACGCAATATCGCATCTCATTTCTGGGTTTCAAGATAAGTTATAATATTCATTGCGAAGTATTATGTATACCTCGACTACACTTCCAAAGATACTACCCAGTAATTTGCGGCGTGTTGCGTAGTTTCCCGTAGCCCTTGTTAGTTAAACCCACGTCGAGACCATAAATAGACATGCCGTGACTTCAGTATCTCGCGACCTGAGTGTGTGTACTTGGCTAGGCGTAGTCGAGAGGAGGAGCATTTCGAAGTTTCAAGGGTTGTACCGCCCCAGGGTTCCCGGGGTCGTGTAGTCTATCCCCTTTGCTACTTTCTGAGCAGCTGGCGCCCAAGAAAAGTTGTACGTGAGCGGATACCTTGGAACGATAGATCGCTTTAGATTAAAGTACGTTTTACACCTTAAAGCATTTAGATAATTAACCCCTTCGAGCTTCCCTGACTTACTATATATAGGTTTCCGTCACAACTAATAGGAACCATCACTTTACATAGATATATAGAACACACATAGTTTTAAACGTAGAACTGAGAATTTGAGAACTTACGTTGAAACGTTAGTAGTGAGAAATTCCATCGGATTTCATAGAAATTCAGAACTTACTTGCTATGAGACATAGGCAGATAAGGGCCATCGCGTTGCTTAAAACTTTAGAACTTGCTTACTTCAACAAAGATTTCTATTGGCTTCGTCCGTTCTTTTAGAAGAATTTTTGATAAACCACATACTTTTCACGCTTCTGATATCTTTGAAAGTTCGCGAGATGTAATCGTTTAAGTTTTAAAATGATTATTTAGTGTGGATTATTATTTAGTAACTCGCTCATAAACGAGTCTGCATAGGATTTAATCCATAAGTTTTTAAGCCTGGAATTTATGCAGTTATTTGTTATTCACTTATTGCTCAAACAACAAAGATTCTGACCACTTCAAAATGGTTGACTTTCATCAATTTTCTTAAAAATTGAAATACTGCCCAACTGCTTGCATTAAAGACTGTAATTAAAGCTTTCGAATCATTTTACCTCTTATAGGGAGAATTCTGGAATTGAAATTGAATGTTTGACTTTTCTAGCTCCTGTTTAGACATCTTTCTATTGGAATGTTCAAGTATTTTTCATATTCGTAATTATTAAAAATGTTTTACTTGATTCTTTTATTTAATATTTAGAATTTTCTGAGAAATATTTTTTATCGTAATG
Organism: Xylocopa sonorina; assembly: GCF_050948175.1. Lineage (NCBI taxonomy): Eukaryota > Metazoa > Arthropoda > Insecta > Hymenoptera > Apidae > Xylocopa > Xylocopa sonorina. Next base: position 647,847 of record NW_027490228.1, on the reverse strand, counting down.
AACTATATAATTGCAATTATAATTCTTTATGAAGTAATAATAACAGAAAGGTATGTATCCATTCTTGTAGTTTTGTAAAGAGTATTTAATCTTACTATCTAAAATGAAACATTGAGATCTGTTTACAATCTAATGGAATTTAATTACCTTTTGATTCAAATTCACAATGATAATCTTCCATAGTTCAACAATTTTGTGAGCTGTCCTCAGGAATCCGCAGCTCTGTACTTATAAAATGAACGACACAAAGAACAGCCTAACCAAACGTATTCGAACCGATTTTTCAATACTAATCTTATCATGTTTAACTTATGCTGCAAACTATTGAAATGCCCTTCGAAAAGTGTTTATTCACAGTGAAGTAAACGGTAAGTATTACGCCTTCCACCACTGTTTACAATACGTATGTTTCATTTACTATCAAAACCGTGAGTATTATCGCCTTTCTTTACTCTTTGTAACCTTCAATGCCTTCATGTTACAGATCGTTAAACTTGCTTTAAAATGCTCTATCGTATTACGGAAGAATGGACATACCAATTCATTTTAAAAAATGAAGGTAACCTTCATATGTCCAACATAACTCCACTTACAAAAAAACTATTTTCATCAACGGATGGCCCCTTTGTACCGTGCAATTTTATATTAGCAAAAACTTCTATGAAACTTATAGTTTCGTGGATATCTGAGGTGCTAATTATTACTGCCCCACCCTGTATATTGTTATGGATGTGTCCAACAAGGCAATGATGAACAGAGTTAAATTTAATATTATGATGTTTATTATTTTACTTATAGCATATTTGTTTTTCTGGAATTTTGCCAAAAAACAATGTTCACGATGTCGACAGATGAATATATTTGCCTTAGAATTACAAGAGCCAACAATTTCGAAAGTAGAATATTACTTTACTTCGCTAACCGAATCATTGCAAACGTTAAGTAAAGTGCGTGCCTTTCAAAACAGTCAGATGCAAATTACGATACAACGTTTCCAAGAAATGGTACGTGCCACTGTTTTTTAATTTCCGTTTATTTAATCAAAGGAAATTTAATTGAAATATCCGCAAAATTTGAGGACAAAAAGTTATTGTAATTTTACGCAACATATATGATGGTGATAAAGGATAAGTATACGGAACTGAAAATGGAAAGTAGCGAGCAGAAAAAGAAACTGATGGAGCTACAAAGTAGATTGATACATCCGTCAAATGATGATTCTAGGTTAATAAAATCTGTTAATTAAAGAACTATTGCAAAAATCAAGTATAATCAATATTACTTCTGCTCAAAGGCTATAATAGAATTGGACCGAAATGGGTACAAAACCGGCAATTATATCTATACGTTCTATTCTATGCAAAGGCAAATATTTCAAAGAGAGAAGATGTGTTACTTACAAATTACTTATGTTCCTAGATATCTCACTAATTTAGGCTTCTTGTCTTACAGAACTTATCATTCATGTAACATGTAAAGGGGTCGAAGAATAGTAAAAGATTTTTAAATTTCATAGCCTCACTTGATACGTCGATTGGATCACGTAAAATATCGGACATTAATTGTATCTACATCTTCAGACCTTAAATATATAATTGCAACAACATATTTAATAGCGTTTTAATAACATTTTTCTAATTGTTTATATCTATGTCTAATAAATATATATTAATCGAATAAGTTGCTTTACCAAAGAATAAAAGTATCTGAGGCTTACAAATCGGAGCATTACATAACAAGCGTGCATCACATATATAATATTACATGTAATAAAAGATGAAGACCAAAAAGATCGTACATAAGTTGAATCCACAATGCGGTCATAGAGATACAGAAGCGGCAAAAATTCCAAACAATAATTTAAAAAATTCAAAAAGGGGGGAGTGAAAATCCATCTCCTTGACGATGATAAGGAACAAGTCTGCCTCATGCACTACAATATCCCAAACAGCCAGCGATTGGCACGCCAATGACAACGGATGGTACGAATTCCGTGACAGAACTGTGCTAACAAAGTGCTCCTACTCAGCTTTCGAAATGGCATACTGTTAGTACTGGGGCGGCATTCGTATCACGGCACTATTCAGCAGTAGGCTGACATTTACTAATGGGGAAGCTGTTTCTATAAAAATTATAAGCAAATATGAAAAATGACTAAACTGTGCAATTTATTTATCTTGATTCCAATATAGATGCACCGGCACAAAACAAAGATATAAGAACTCGATTTTATTATTTTCTATAAACTAGCTCGATAGGGCGATTTTTTCCATAAAGTCGATAATTACTTTGTCATAAAAATATATACACTTACTTTATATATATTTTCTTCAATTTATTGTTACAAATTCATGCAATTGAGGGTTACATTATATACGATGACAGCATGTTATTTCAGAAATTACACAAGGCGAAGTTAGGGACGCAACAGCATGAATTTTTATTTTATAAGTAATATTTTTTTTATAAATAATATTTTTAGTCTATGATGGATTGAAAGAAATATATACGACTCGCTCAATAACTATAAATATAGGAAAACGACCATCAAAATGTCTATCAATACTCATATGCTGAACATCTACTGACATCTAACGGTTCTAATTTGTATGAAAGCACAGGTTCCCCATTGCCAAATGTGATCCTGCGTCATTGCTGAGGAGATTCATGAATGGAGCGATGATACGCGTGTCACCATGGTGCTGGTTCTGCGCGATTCGCTTGTCTAGAACGTGCTGGTAACACGATCTGGCATTTTAGTCAACGAATCCGGTCACAGATGACTACGAATCAGTTGACACTCCTCGGAAGTGGCAATATAGTGCCGGCATGGTGTCGCTACCATCTTGCCGTTTGTTATCTGGGATGCTTTTTAGTGCATTATTCGGAATTGAATTTGAACACATAGTTACTTAATCGCAAATTTGTATGTACTGTGACGTGGTGAAGTCACAAGGCTCGCTCACCCCCCCCCCCCCCTGCTTCGGTTAGACTAGCTCACAGATCACCACCCATGCGAGAAGCGCGACACGGACCATCGCGATAGCTGTATTTGCGAGGAGCGTGAAATACACGATGGTAGAAACTTCCCCCCCCCCCCCCCACCCGTTCGTTTCTCTCTCTCTGTTCTACGGATTAGACTGGCGAGCTGATGGAAGAAGCAAACCATAAGACGCCTCTTCGGCGGATAATAAGACCGCAGGTTCGCGGAAGGGCTGTACGCCGAGGTAGCGTGACGGGCTCGACGGCGGAGGAGTCGGGAAGTAAGCAAGAAGAGACCCTGAAGCCCGAAGGATAGGATCCAGAGCTCTGCAACGATAAGACCGCTGCCATAGTCCATGGAGACAAACAGGATGGCTCTCGGGTGTGAGAAGGACCTCTACCCCTCCCCATTAGAACTCTATTGCTTCGATACCTAGACATCTAGAAACGCTATTCCCTAGCAACGAAGTGTTGCATTTACATTCTTTTGACGTGTAGACGAGAATACATGACACTTCGCAATGAATATTATATCTTATCATGAAAAATAGAAATGAGATGCGATATCGCGTTCTAAGAAGCATTAGAACTCTATTGCTTCGATAAGTAGACATCTGGAAACGTAATTTCCTAGAGAGGAAGTGTCGCATTTACATTCATTTGAAGTGTAAGCGAGGAATACATGACACTGCGCAATGAATATTATATCTTATCATGAAACATAGAAATGTGATGCTATATCACGATTTAAGAAGCATTAGAACACTATTGCTTCGATACGTAGACATCTGCAAACGCTACATCCTAGCAAGGAAGTGTTGCACTTACATTCTTTTGAAGTCTATGCGAGGTATACGTGGCATCTCGCAAAGAATATTATATCTTATCATGAAACTTAGAAATGGGATGCGATATCCCGTTTTAAGAAGCATTAAATCTCTATTGCTACGATACGTAGACATCTGCAGACGCTATTTCCAAGCAAGGGAGTGTCGCATTTACAATCTTTTGAAGTGTATGCGAGGTATAAGTGACACTTCGCAATGAGTATTATAACTTATAATGAAACAGAAATGAGATGCGAAATCGCGGTCTAAGAAGCATTACAACTCTATTGCTTCGATACGTAGACATCTGGAAACGCATTTCCTAGCAAGGAAGTGTGGCATTTACATTATTTTAAATTGTAGACGTGGTGTACATAACACTTCGTAATTAATATATCTTATCATGATTCTTAGAACTGAGATGCGACTTCGCGTTCTAAGAAGCACTAGAACTTCGTTGCTTCGATTCGTAGACATATGCAAACGCTATTTCCTAGCAAGCAAGTGTCGCATTTACATTCTTTAGCTGTGTATGCGAGGAATACATGACACTTCGCAATGAATATTATATCTTGACATGAAACATTGAAATGAGATCCGATATCCCGCTTTAAGAAGCATTAGAACTATTGGTACGATACGTAGAACTTTGCAAACGCTATTTCCTAGCAAGCAATAGTCGCATTTACTTCCTTTTGAAGTGAATACGAGGTGTACATGATACTTCGCAATGAATATTATATCTTATCCCGAAACATGGAAATGAGATGCGATATGGCGTTTTGAGAAGCATTAGAACTCTATTACTACGATACGTAGACATCTGCAAACGCTATTTCCTAGCAAGGAAGATTCGCATTTACATTCTTTTGAAGTGAATACGAGGTATACAGAACACTTCGCACTGAACATTATATCTTATCATGTAACATAGAAGTGAGATGCGAATTCGCGTTTTAAGAAGCACTAGAACCCTATTGCCTCGATGCGAAGATATCTGCAAACGCTATTTCCTAGCATGGAAGTCTCGCATTTACATTCTTTTGAAGGGAATTCGAGGTATACATGACACTTCAGAATGAATATTCTAACTTATCACGAATCATAGATATGAGATGCGATATCGCGATCTAAGAAGCATTAGAACTCTATTGCTACGATACGTAGGCATCTGCAAACGCTATTTCCTAGCAAGGAATTGTCGCATTTACATTCTTTTGAAGTGAATTCGAGGTATACATGACACTTCGCATTGAATATTATATCTTATCACCAAACATAAAAGTGAGTTGCGATATCGCGTTTTAAGAAGCATTAGAACACTATTGCCTCGACACGTAGACATCTGCAGACGCTATTTCCTAGCATGGAAGTGTCGCATTTACATTCTTTTGAAGTGAATACGAGGTATTCATGACACTTCGCGATGAATATTATATCTTATCATGAAACATAGAAGTGAGATGCGATATCGCGTTTTAAGAAGCATTAGAACTCTATTGCCTCGACGCGTAGACAGCTGCAGACGCTATTTCCTAGCATGGAAGTGTCGCATTTACATTCTTTTGAAGTGAATACGAGGTGTACATGACACTTCGCAATGAATATTAAATCTTATCAGGAAACATAGAAATGAGATGCTATAACGCGTTTTGAGAAGCATTAGAACTCTATTGCTACGATACGTAGACATCTGCAATCGCTATTTCCTAGCAACCAATAGTCGCATTTACATTCTTTTGAAGTGAATTGGAGGTTTACATGACACTTCGGAATGAATATTATAACTTATCACGAAACATAGAAATGAGATGCGATATCGCGATCTAAGAAGCATTAGAACTCTATTGCTACGATACGTAGGCATCTGCAAACGCTATGCCCTAGCAAGGAATAGTCGCATATACATTCTTTTGATGTGAATTCGAGGTATACATGACACTTCGCAATGAATATTATATCTTATAATGAAACATAGAACTGAGATTCGATATCGCGTTTTAAGAAGCATTAGAACTCTATTGCCTCGACGCGCAGACATCTGCAGACGCTATTTCCTAGCATGGAAGTGTCGCATTTACATTCTTTTGAAGTGAATACGAGGTATACCTGACACTTCGCGATGAATATTATATCTTATCACGAAACATATAAAGGAGATGCGATATCGCGATTTAAGTAGCATTAGAACTCTATTGCTACGATACGTAGACATCTGAATACGCCATTTCCTAGCAAGGAAGTGTCGCATTAACATTCTTTTGAAGTGAATACGAGGTATACATGACACTTCGCAATCAATATTATATCTTATCACGAAACATATAAATGAGATGCGATATCGCGATTTAAGTAGCATTAGAACTCTATTGCTACCATACGTAGACATCTGAATACGCTACTTCCTAGCAGGGAAGTGTCGCATTTACATTCGTTTGGAGTGAATACCAGGTATACATGACACTTCGCAATGAAAATTATATCTTATCATGAAGCATAGAAATGAGATGCGATATCTCGTTTTGAGAAGTATTAGAACTCCATTGCTACGATACGTAGTCATCTGCAAACGCTATTTCCTAGCAAGGAAGATTAGCATTTACATTCTTTTGAAGTGAATACGAGGTATATATGACACTTAGCAATGAACATTATATCTTATCATGTAACATAAAATTGAGATGCGATATCGCGTCTTAAGAAGAATTAGAACCCTATTACTTCGATGCGGAGATATCTGCAAACGCTATTTCCTAGCATGGAAGTGTCGCATTTACATTCTTTTGAAGTGAATACTAGGTATATATGACACTTCGCAATGAACATTATATCTTATCATGAAGCATAGAAGTGAGATGCGATATCGCGTTTTAAGAAGCATTAGAACTCTATTGCCTCGACGCGTAGACATCTGCAGACGCTATTTCGTAGCATGGAAGTGTCGCATTTACATTCTTTTGAAGTGAATACGAGGAGTACATGACAATCCGCAATGAATATTATATCTTATAATGAAACATAGAATTGAGATTCGATATCGCGTTTTAAGAAGCATTAGAACTCTATTGCCTCGACGCGTAGACACCTGCAGACGCTATTTCCTAGCATGGAAGTGTCGCATTTACATTCTTTTGAAGTGAATACGAGGTGTACATGACAATCCGCAATGAATATTATATCTTATCAGGAAACTTAGAAATGAGATGCGATATCGCGTTTGAGAAGCATTAGAACATTATTGCTATGATACGTAGACATCTGCAATCGCTATTTCCTAGCAGCCAATAGTCGCATTTACATTCTTTTGAAGTGAATTCGAGGTTTACATGACACTACGGTATGAATATTATAACATATCACGAAACATAGAAATGAGATGCGATATCGCGATCTAAGAAGCATTAGAACTCTATTGCTGCGATATGTAGACATCTGCAAACGCTATTTCCTAGCATGGAAGTGTCGCACTTACGTTCTTTTGAAGTGAATGCTAGGTATACATGACACTTCGCAATGAACATTATTTCTTATGACGAAACATATAAATGAGGTGTCATATCGCGATATAAGTAGCATTAGAACGCTATTGCTGCGATATGTAGACATCTGCAAACGTTATTTCCTAGCAAGCAATAATCGCATTTACATTCTTTAGAAGTGAATACGAGGTATACATGACACTTCGCATTGTATATTATATCTTATCATGAAACATAGAAGTGAGATGCGATATCGCGTTTTAAGAAGCATTAGAACTATATTGCCCCGACGCGTAGACATCTGCATACGCTATTTCCTAGCATGGAAGTGTCGCACTTACGTTCTTTTGAAGTGAATACGAGGTATACATGACACTTCGCAATGAATATTATATCCTATAATGAAACATAGAATTGAGATTCGATATCGCGTTTTAAGAAGCATTAGAACTCTATGGCCTCCATGCGGAAACATCTGCAAACGCTATTTCCTAGCATGGAAGTGTCGCACTTACGTTCTTTTGAAGTGAATACGAGGTATACATGACACTTCGCAATGAATATTATATCTTATAATGAAACATAGGATTGAGATTCGATATCGCGTTTTAAGAAGCACTAGAAATCTATTGCCTCGACGCGTAGAAATCTGCAGACGCTACTTCCTAGCATGGAAGTGTCGCATTTACATTCTTTTGAAGTGAATACGAGGTATACCTGACACTTCGCGATGAATATTATATCTTATCAAGAAACATATAAAAGTGATGCGATATTGCGATTCAAGTAGCATTAGAACTCTATTGCTACGATACGTAGACATCTGAATACGCCATTTCCTAGCAAGGATGTGTTGCACTTACATTCGTTTGGAGGGAATACGAGGTATACATGGCACTTCGCAATGAATATTATATCTTATCATGAAACATAGAAGTGAGATGCGATATCGCGTTTTAAGAAGCATTAGAACTCTATTGCCTCGACGCGTAGACATCTGCAGTCGCTATTTCCTAGCATGGAAGTGTCGCATTTACATTCTTTTGAAGTGAATACGAGGTGTACATGACACTTCGCAATGAATATTATATCTTATCGGGAAACATAGAAATGAGATGCGATATCGCGTTTCGAGAAGCATTAGAACTCTATTGCTACGATACGTAGACATCTGCAATCGCTATTTCCTAGCAACCAATAGTCGCATTTACATTCTTTTGAAGTGAATTCGAGGTTTACATGACACTTCGCGATGAACATTATGTCTTATCACGAAACATATTAATGAGATGCGATATCGCGATTTAAGTAGCATTAGAACTCTATTGCTACGATACGTAGACATCTGAATACGCCATTTCCTAGCAAGGAAGTGTCGCATTTACATTCGTTTGGAGGATTACGAGGTATACATGACACTTCGCCATGAATATTATATCTTATCATGTAACATAGAAGAGAGATGCGATTTCGCGTTTTAAGAAGCATTAGAACTCTATGGCCTCGATGCGGAGACATCTGCAAACGCTATTTCCTAGCATGGAAGTGTCTCACTTACATTCTTTTGAAGTGAATACGAGGTGTACATGATACTTCGCAATGAATATTATATCTTATCACGAAACATATAAATGAGATGCGATGTCGCGATTTAAGTAGCATCAGAACCCTATTGCTACGATACGTAGACATCTGCAAACGCTATTTCCTAGCAAGCAATAGTCGCATTTACATTCACTTGGAGTGAATACGAGGTATACATGACACTTCGCAATGATTATTATATCTTATCACGAAACATAGAAATGAGATGCGATATCGCGATTTAAGTAGCATTAGAACACTATTGCTATGATACGTAGACATCTGCAAACGATATTTCCTAGCAAGCAATAGTCGCATTTACATTCATTTGGAGTGAATTCGAGGTTTTCGTGACACTTCGGAATGAATATTATAACTTATCACGATACATAGATATGAGATGCGATATCGCGATCTAAGAAGCACTTAAACACCATTGCTACGATACGTAGACATCTGAATACGCCATTTCCCAGCAAGGAAGTGTCGCATTTACATTCGATTGGAGAGAATACGAGGTATACATGACACTTCGCAATGAGTATTATATCTTATCATGAAACATAGGAGAGAGATGCCATATCGCGTTTTTAGAAGCATTAGAACACTATTGCTACGATACGTAGACATCTGCAAACGCTATTTCCCTATCATGGAAGTGTCGCACTTACATTCTTTTGAAGTGAAAACGTGGTATACATGACACTTCGCAATTATTATTATATCTTATTACGAATCATATATATGAGTCGCGATATCGCGATGTAAGTAGCACTAGAACTCTATTGCTACGATACGTAGACATCTGAATACGCCATTTCCTAGCAAGGAAGTGTCGCATTTACATTCGATTGGAGAGAATACGAGGTATACATGACACTTCGCAATGAATATTATATCTTATCACGAAACATAGGAGAGAGATGCCATATCGCGTTTTTAGAAGCATTAGAACACTATTGCTACGATACGTAGACATCTGCAAACGCCATTTCCTATCATGGAAGTGTCGCACTTACATTCTTTTGAAGTGAATACGTGGTATACATGACACTTCGCAATGAATATTATATCTTATTACGAATCATATATATGAGTCGCGATATCGCGATTTAAGTAGCACTAGAACTCTATTGCTACGATACGTAGACATCTGCAAACGCTATTTCGTAGCAAGCAATAGTCGCATTTACATTCTTTTGGAGTGAATACGAGGTATACATGACACTTCGCAATGAATATTATATCTTATCACGAAACATATAAAATGAGATGCGATATCGCGATTTAAGTAGCATTAGAACTCTATTTCTACGATACGTAGACATTTGAATACGCCATTTGCTAGCAAGGAAGTGTCGCACTTACGTTCTTTTGAAGTGAATACGAGGTATACATGACACTTCGCAATGAATATTACATCTTATAATGAAACATAGATTTGAGATTCGATATCGCGTTTTAAGAAGCATTAGAACTCTATTGCCTCGACGCGTAGACATCTGCAGATGCTACTTCCTAGCATGGAAGTATCGCATTTACATTCTATTGAAGTGAATACGAGGTATACCTGACACTTCGCGATGAACATTATATCTTATCACGAAACATATTAATGAGATGCGATATCGCGATTTAAGTAGCATTAGAACTCTATTGCTACGATACGTAGACATCTGAATACGCCATTTCCTAGCAAGGAAGTGTCGCATTTACATTCGTTTGGAGGGATTACGAGGTATACATGACACTTCGCCATGAATATTATATCTTATCATGTAACATAGAAGAGAGATGCGATTTCGCGTTTTAAGAAGCATTAGAACTCTATGGCCTCGATGCGGAGACATCTGCAAACGCTATTTCCTAGCATGGAAGTGTCTCACTTACATTCTTTTGAAGTGAATATGAGGTGTACATGATACTTCGCAATGAATATTATATCTTATCACGAAACATATAAATGAGATGCGATATCGCGATTTAAGTAGCATCAGAACTCTATTGCTACGATACGTAGACATCTGCAAACGCTATTTCCTAGCAAGCAATAGTCGCATTTACATTCATTTGGAGTGAATACGAGGTATACATGACACTTCGCAATGATTATTATATCTTATCACGAAACATAGAAATGAGATGCGATATCGCGATTTAAGTAGCATTAGAACACTATTGCTATGATACGTAGACATCTGCAAACGATATTTCCTAGCAAGCAATAGTCGCATTTACATTCATTTGGAGTGAATTCGAGGTTTTCGTGACACTTCGGAATGAATATTATAACTTATCACGATACATAGATATGAGATGCGATATCGCGATCTAAGAAGCACTAAAACACCATTGCTACGATACGTAGACATCTGAATAGGCCATTTCCCAGCAAGGAAGTGTCGCATTTACATTCGATTGGAGAGAATACGAGGTATACATGACACTTCGCAATGAGTATTATATCTTATCATGAAACATAGGAGAGAGATGCCATATCGCGTTTTTAGAAGCATTAGAACACTATTGCTACGATACGTAGACATCTGCAAACGCTATTTCCTATCATGGAAGTGTCGCACTTACATTCTTTTGAAGTGAAAACGTGGTATACATGACACTTCGCAATTATTATTATATCTTATTACGAATCATATATATGAGTCGCGATATCGCGATTTAAGTAGCACTAGAACTCTATTGCTACGATACGTAGACATCTGAATACGCCATTTCCTAGCAAGGAAGTGTCGCATTTACATTCGATTGGAGAGAATACGAGGTATACATGACACTTCGCAATGAATATTATATCTTATCACGAAACATAGGAGAGAGATGCCATATCGCGTTTTTAGAAGCATTAGAACACTATTGCTACGATACGTAGACATCTGCAAACGCCATTTCCTATCATGGAAGTGTCGCACTTACATTCTTTTGAAGTGAATACGTGGTATACATGACACTTCGCAATGAATATTATATCTTATTACGAATCATATATATGAGTCGCGATATCGCGATTTAAGTAGCACTAGAACTCTATTGCTACGATACGTAGACATCTGCAAACGCTATTTCGTAGCAAGCAATAGTCGCATTTACATTCTTTTGGAGTGAATACGAGGTATACATGACACTTCGCAATGAATATTATATCTTATCACGAAACATATAAAATGAGATGCGATATCGCGATTTAAGTAGCATTAGAACTCTATTTCTACGATACGTAGACATTTGAATACGCCATTTGCTAGCAAGGAAGTGTCGCACTTACGTTCTTTTGAAGTGAATACGAGGTATACATGACACTTCGCAATGAATATTACATCTTATAATGAAACATAGATTTGAGATTCGATATCGCGTTTTAAGAAGCATTAGAACTCTATTGCCTCGACGCGTAGACATCTGCAGATGCTACTTCCTAGCATGGAAGTATCGCATTTACATTCTTTTGAAGTGAATACGAGGTATACCTGACACTTCGCGATGAACATTATATCTTATCACGAAACATATTAATGAGATGCGATATCGCGATTTAAGTAGCATTAGAACTCTATTGCTACGATACGTAGACATCTGAATACGCCATTTCCTAGCAAGGAAGTGTCGCATTTACATTCGTTTGGAAGGAATACGATTTATACATGACACTTCGCAATGAATATTATATCTTATCATGTAACATAGAAGAGAGATGCGATTTCGCGTTTTAAGAAGCATTAGAACTCTATGGCCTCGATGCGGAGACATCTGCAAACGCTATTTCCTAGCATGGAAGTGTCGCACTTACATTCTTTTGAAGTGTATACGTGGTATACATGACACTTCTAAATGAATATTATATCTTATTACGAAACATATATATGAGTTGCGATATCGCGATTTAAGTAGCACCAGAACTCTATTGCTACGATACGTAGACATCTGCAAACGCTATTTCGTAGCAAGCAATAGTCGCATTTACATTCTTTTGGAGTGAATACGAGGTATACATGACACTTCGCAATGAATATTATATCTTATCACGAAACATATAAAATGAGATGCGATATCGCGATTTAAGTAGCATTAGAACTCTATTTCTACGATACGTAGACATTTGAATACGCCATTTCCTAGCAAGGAAGTGTCGCATTTACATTCGTTTGGAGAGAATTCGAGGAATACATGACACTTCGCAATGAATATTATATCTTGTCATGAAACATAGAAGAGAGATGCGTTATCGCGATTTAAGATTCATTAGAACTCTATGGCCTCGATGCGGAGACATCTGCAAACGCTATTTCCTAGCATGGAAGTGTCGCACTTACGTTCTTTTGAAGTGAATACGAGGTATACATGACACTTCGCAATGAATATTACATCTTATAATGAAACATAGAATTGAGATTCGATATCGCGTTTTAAGAAGCATTAGAACTCTATTGCCTCGACGCGTAGACATCTGCAGATGCTACTTCCTAGCATGGAAGTGTCGCATTTACATTCTTTTGAAGTGAATACGAGGTATACCTCACACTTCGCGATGAATATTATATCTTATCAAGAAACATATAAATGAGATGCGATATTGCGATTCAAGTAGCATTAGAACTCTATTGCTACGATACGTAGATATCTGAATACGCCATTTCCTAGCAAGGATGTGTCGCATTTACATTCGTTTGGAGGGAATACGAGGTATACATGAAACTTCGCAATGAATATTATATCTTATCATGAAACATAGAAGTGAGATGCGATATCGCGTTTTAAGAAGCATTAGAACTCTAATGCCTCGACGCGTAGACATCTGCAGTCGCTATTTCTTAGCATGGAAGAGTCGCATTTACATTCTTTTGAAATGAATACGAGGTGTACATAACACTTCGCAATGAATATTATACCTTATCATGAAACATAGAAGAGAGATGCGATATCGCGTTTTAAGAAGCATTAGAACTCTGTGGCCTCGATGCGGAGACATCTGCAAACGCTATTTCCTAGCATGGAAGCGTCGCACTTACATTCTTTTGAAGTGAATACGTGGTATACATGACACTTCGCAATGAATATTATATCTTATCACGAAACATATAAATGAGATGCGATATCGCGATTTAAGTAGCATCAGAACTCTATTGCTACGATACGTAGACATCTGCAAACGCTATTTCCTAGCAAGCAATAGTCGCGATTACATTCATTTGGAGTGAATACGAGGTATACATGACACTTCGCAATGATTATTATATCTTATCACGAAACATAGAAATGAGATGCGATATCGCGATTTAAGTAGCATTAAAACACCATTGCTACGATACGTAGACATCTGAATACGCCATTTCCTAGCAAGGAAGTGTCGCATTTACATTCGATTGGAGAGAATACGAGGTATACATGACACTTCGCAATGAGTATTATATCTTATCATGAAACATAGGAGAGAGATGCGTTATCGCGTTTTAAGATTCATTAGAACTCTATGGCCTCGATGCAGAGACATCTGCAAACGCTATTTCCTAGCATGGAAGTATCGCATTTACATTCTCTTGAAGTGAATACGAGGTATACATGACACTTCGCAATGAATATTATATCATATCATGAAACATAGAAGAGAGAAGCGATATCGCGATTTAAGAAGCATTAGACCTCTATGGCCTCGATGCGGAAACATCTGCAAACGCTATTTCCTAGCATGGAAGTGTCGCATTTACATTCTTTTGAAGTGAATACGAGGTGTACATGACACTTCGCAATGAATATTATATCTTATCGGGAAACATAGAAATGAGATGCGATATCGCGTTTTGAGAAGCATTAGAACTCTATTGCTACGATACGTAGACATCTGCAATCGCTATTTCCTAGCAACCAATAGTCGCATTTACTTTCGTTTGAAGTGAATTCGAGGTTTACATGACACTTCGGAATGAATATTATAACTTATCACGAAACATAGAAATGAGATGCGATATCGCGATCTAAGAAGCATTAGAACTCTATTGCTACGATACGTAGGCATCTGCAAACGCTATGCCCTAGCAAGGAATAGTCGCATCTACATTCTTTTGATGTGAATACGAGGTATACATGACACTTCGCAATGAATATTATATCTTATAATGAAACATAGAATTGAGATTCGATATCACGTTTTAAGAAGCATTAGAACTCTATTGCCTCGACGCGTAGACATCTGCAGACGCTATTTCCTAGCATGGAAGTGTCGCATTTACATTCTTTTGAAGTGAATACGAGGTATACCTGACACTTCGCGATGAATATTATATCTTATCACGAAACATATAAATGAGATGCGATATCGCGATTTAAGTAGCATTAGAACTCTATTGCTACGATACGTAGACATCTGAATACGCCATTTCCTAGCAAGGAAGTGTCGCATTTACATTCGTTTGGAGGGAATACGATTTATACATGACACTTCGCAATGAATATTATATCTTATCATGTAACATAGAAGAGAGATGCGATTTCGCGTTTTAAGAAGCATTAGAACACTATGGCCTCGATGCGGAGACATCTGCAAACGCTATTTCCTAGCATGGAAGTGTCGCACTTACATTCTTTTGAAGTGAATACGTGGTATACATGACACTTCGCAATGAATATTATATCTTATTACGAAACATATATATGAGTTGCGATATCGCGATTTAAGTAGCACTAAAACTCTATTGCTACGATACGTAGACATCTGCAAACGCTATTTCGTAGCAAGCAATAGTCGCATTTACATTCTTTTGGAGTGAATACGAGGTATACATGACACTTCGCAATGAATATTATATCTTATCACAAAACATATAAAATGAGATGCGATATCGCGATTTAAGTAGCATTAGAACTCTATTTCTACGATACGTAGACATTTGAATACGCGATTTCCTAGCAAGGAAGTGTCGCATTTACATTCGTTTGGAGAGAATTCGAGGAATACATGACACTTCGCAATGAATATTATATCTTATCATGAAACATAGAAGAGAGATGCGTTATCGCGTTTTAAGATTCACAAGAACTCTATGGCCTCGATGCGGAGACATCTGCAAACGCTATTTCCTAGCATGGAAGTGTCGCATTTACATTCTTTTGAAATGAATACGAGGTGTACATGACACTTCGCAATGAATATTATATTTTATCGGGAAACATAGAAATGAGATGCGATATCGCGTTTTGAGAAGCATTAGAACTCTATTGCTACGATACGTAGACATCTGCAATCGCTATTTCCTAGCAACCAATAGTCGCATTTACATTCTTTTGAAGTGAATTCGAGGTTTACATGACACTTCGGAATGAATATTATAACTTATCACGAAACATAGAAATGAGATGCGATATCGCGATCTAAGAAGCATTAGAACTCTATTGCTACGATACGTAGGCATCTGCAAACTCTATGCCCTAGCAAGGAATAGTCGCATTTACATTCTTTTGATGTGAATAGGATGTATACATGACACTTCGCAATGAATATTATATCTTATAGTGAAACATAGAATTGAGATTCGATATCGCGTTTTAAGAAGCATTAGAACTCTATTGCCTCGACGCGTAGTCATCTGCAGACGCTATTTCCTAGCATGGAAGTGTCGCATTTACATTCTTTTGAAGTGGATACGAGGTATACCTGACACTTCGCGATGAATATTATATCTTATCACGAAACATATAAATGAGATGCGATATCGCGATTTAAGTAGCATTAGAACTCTATTGCTACGATACGTAGACATCTGAATACGCCATTTCCTAGCAAGGAAGTGTCGCATTTACATTCGTTTGGAGGGAATACGAGTTATACATGACACTTCGCAATGAATATTATATCTTATCATGTAACATAGAAGAGAGATGCGATTTCGCGTTTTAAGAAGCATTAGAACTCTATGGCCTCGATGCGGAGGCATCTGCAAACGCTATTTCCTAGCATGGAAGTGTCGCACTTACATTCTTTTGAAGTGAATACGTGGTATACATGACACTTCGCAATGAATATTATATCATATTACGAAACATATATATGAGTTGCGATATCGCGATTTAAGTAGCACCAGAACTCTATTGCTACGATACGTAGACATCTGCAAACGCTATTTCGTAGCAAGCAATAGTCGCATTTACATTCTTTTGGAGTGAATACGAGGTATACATGACACTTCGCAATGAATATTATATCTTATCACGAAACATATAAAATGAGATGCGATATCGCGATTTAAGTAGCATTAGAACTCTATTTCTACGATACGTAGACATTTGAATACGCCATTTCCTAGCAAGGAAGTGTCGCATTTACATTCGTTTGGAGAGAATTCGAGGAATACATGACACTTCGCAATGAATATTATATCTTGTCATGAAACATAGAAGAGAGATGCGTTATCGCGATTTAAGATTCATTAGAACTCTACGGCCTCGATGCGGAGACATCTGCAAACGCTATTTCCTAGCATGGAAGTGTCGCACTTACGTTCTTTTGAAGTGAATACGAGGTATACATGACACTTCGCAATGAATATTACATCTTATAATGAAACATAGAATTGAGATTCGATATCGCGTTTTAAGAAGCATTAGAACTCTATTGCCTCGACGCGTAGACATCTGCAGATGCTACTTCCTAGCATGGAAGTGTCGCATTTACATTCTTTTGAAGTGAATACGAGGTATACCTCACACTTCGCGATGAATATTATATCTTATCAAGAAACATATAAATGAGATGCGATATTGCGATTCAAGTAGCATTAGAACTCTATTGCTACGATACGTAGATATCTGAATACGCCATTTCCTAGCAAGGATGTGTCGCATTTACATTCGTTTGGAGGGAATACGAGGTATACATGAAACTTCGCAATGAATATTATATCTTATCATGAAACATAGAAGTGAGATGCGATATCGCGTTTTAAGAAGCATTAGAACTCTAATGCCTCGACGCGTAGACATCTGCAGTCGCTATTTCTTAGCATGGAAGTGTCGCATTTACATTCTTTTGAAATGAATACGAGGTGTACATGACACTTCGCAATGAATATTATATCTTATCGGGAAACATAGAAATGAGATGCGATATCGCGTTTTGAGAAGCATTAGAACTCTATTGCTACGATACGTAGACATCTGCAATTGCTATTTCCTAGCAACCAATGGTCGCATTTACATTCTTTTGAAGTGAATTCGAGGTTTTCATGACACTTCGGAATGATTATTATAACTTATCACGATACATAGATATGAGATGCGATATCGCGATCTAAGAAGCATTAGAACCCTATTGCTACGATACGTAGGCATCTGCAAACGCTATGCCCTAGCAAGGAATAGTCGCATTTACATTCTTTTGATGTGAATACGAGGTATACATGACACTTCGCAATGAATATTATATCTTATAATGAAACATAGAATTGAAATTCGATATCGCGTTTTAAGAAGCATTAGAACTCTATTGCCTCGACGCGTAGACATCTGCAGACGCTATTTCCCAGCAAGCAGTAGTCGCATTTGCTTTCTTTTGAATTGAAAACGAGGTGTACATGACACTTCGCTATGATTATTATATCTTATCACGAAACATAGAAATGAGATGCGATGTCGCGATTTAAGTAACATTAAAACACCATTGCTACGATACGTAGACATCTGAATACGCCATTTCCTAGCAAGGAAGTGTCGCATTTACATTCGTTTGGAGGGATTACGAGGTATACATGACACTTCGCAATGAATATTATATCTTATCATGTAACATAGAAGAGAGATGCGATTTCGCGTTTTAAGAATCATTAGAACTCTATGGCCTCGATGCGCAGGCATCTGCAAACGCTATTTCCTAGCAAGGAAATGTCGCACTTACATTCTTTTGAAGTGAATACGAGGTGTACATGATACTTCGCAATGAATGTCATATCTTATCACGAAACATATAAATGAGATGCGATATTGCGGTTTAAGTAGCATTAGAACTCTATTTCTACGATACGTAGACATCTGCAAACGCTATTTCCTAGCAAGCAATAGTCGCATTTACATTCTATTGAAATGAATACGAGGCATACATGTCACTTCCCAATGAATATTATACCTTATCATGAAACATAGAAGAGAGATGCGATATCGCGATTTAAGTAGCATTAAAACACCATTGCTACGATACGTAGACATCTGAATACGCCATTTCCTAGCAAGGAAGTGTCGCATTTACATTCGATTGGAGAGAATACGAGGTATACATGACACTTCGCAATGAGTATTATATCTTATCATGAAACATAGGAGAGAGATGCGTTATCGCGTTTTAAGAAGCATTAGAACTCTATGGCCTCGATGCGGAAACATCTGCAAACGCTATTTCCTAGCATGGAAGTGTCGCACTTACATTCTTTTGAAGTGAATACGAGGTGCACATGACACTTCGCAATGAATATTATATCTTATCACGAAACATATAAATGAGATGCGATATTGCGATTTAAGTAGCATTAGTACTCTATTGCTACGATACGTAGACATCTGCAAACGCTATTTCCCAGCAAGCAGTAGTCGCATTTGCTTTCATTTGAATTGAAAACGAGGTGTACATGACACTTCGCAATGATTATTATATCTTATCATGTAACATAGAAGAGAGATGCGATTTCGCGTTTTAAGAATCATTAGAACTCTATGGCCTCGATGCGCAGACATCTGCAAACGCTATTTCCTAGCATGGAAGTGTCGCACTTACATTCTTTTGAAGTGAATACGAGGTGTACATGATACTTCGCAATGAATGTCATATCTTATCACGAAACATAAATGAGATGCGATATTGCGGTTTAAGTAGCATTAGAACTCTATTTCTACGATATGTAGACATCTGCAAACGCTATTTCCTAGCAAGCAATAGTCGCATTTACATTCTATTGAAATGAATACGAGGCATACATGTCACTTCCCAATGAATATTATACCTTATCATGAAACATAGAAGAGAGATGCGATATCGCGTTTTAAGAAGCATTAGGACTCTGTGGCCTCGATGTGGAGACATCTGCAAACGCTATTTCCTAGCATGGAAGTGTCGCACTTACATTCTTTTGAAGTGAATAAGAGGTATACATGACACTTCGCAATGAATATTATATCTTATCACGAAACATATAAATGAGATGCGATATCGCGATTTAAGTAGCATCAGAACTCTATTGCTACGATACGTAGACATCTGCAAACGCTATTTCCTAGCAAGCAATAGTCGCATTTACATTCATTTGGAGTGAATACGAGGTATACATGACACTTCGCAATGATTATTATATCTTATCACGAAACATAGAAATGAGATGCGATATCGCGATTTAAGTAGCATTAGAACACTATTGCTACGATACGTAGACATCTGCAAACGATATTTCCTAGCAAGCAATAGTCGCATTTACATTCTTTTGAAATGAATACGAGGCATACATGTCACTTCCCAATGAATATTATACCTTATCATGAAACATAGAAGAGAGATGCGATATCGCGTTTTAAGAAGCATTAGAACTCTGTGGCCTCGATGCGGAGACATCTGCAAACGCTATTTCCTAGCATGGAAGCGTCGCACTTACATTCTTTTGAAGTGAATACGTGGTATACATGACACTTCGCAATGAATATTATATCTTATCACGAAACATATAAATGAGATGCGATATCGCGATTTAAGTAGCATCAGAACTCTATTGCTACGATACGTAGAAATCTGCAAACGCTATTTCCTAGCAAGCAATAGTCGCGATTACATTCATTTGGAGTGAATACGAGGTATACATGACACTTCGCAATGATTATTATATCTTATCATGAAACATAGAAGAGAGATGCGATATCGCG
The DNA here is from genome assembly GCF_050948175.1 of Xylocopa sonorina. Classification (NCBI taxonomy): domain Eukaryota; kingdom Metazoa; phylum Arthropoda; class Insecta; order Hymenoptera; family Apidae; genus Xylocopa; species Xylocopa sonorina. The sequence continues at coordinate 627,074 of NW_027490228.1, read as the reverse complement.
ATTTAAGTAGCATTAAAACACCATTGCTACGATACGTAGACATCTGAATACGCCATTTCCTAGCAAGGAAGTGTCGCATTTACATTCGATTGGAGAGAATACGAGGTATACATGACACTTCGCAATGAGTATTATATCTTATCATGAAACATAGGAGAGAGATGCGTTATCGCGTTTTAAGAAGCATTAGAACTCTATGGCCTCGATGCGGAAACATCTGCAAACGCTATTTCCTAGCATGGAAGTGTCGCACTTACATTCTTTTGAAGTGAATACGAGGTGCACATGACACTTCGCAATGAATATTATATCTTATCACGAAACATATAAATGAGATGCGATATTGCGATTTAAGTAGCATTAGAACTCTATTGCTACGATACGTAGACATCTGCAAACGCTATTTCCCAGCAAGCAGTAGTCGCATTTGCTTTCTTTTGAATTGAAAACGAGGTGTACATGACACTTCGCAATGATTATTATATCTTATCACGAAACATAGAAATGAGATGCGATATCGCGATTTAAGTAACATTAAAACACCATTGCTACGATACGTAGACATCTGAATACGCCATTTCCTAGCAAGGATGTGTCGCATTTACATTCGTTTGGAGGGAATACGAGGTATACATGACACTTCGCAATGAATATTATATCTTATCATGTAACATAGAAGAGAGATGCGATTTCGCGTTTTAAGTATCATTAGAACTCTATGGCCTCGATGCGCAGACATCTGCAAACGCTATTTCCTAGCATGGAAGTGTCGCACTTACATTCTTTTGAAGTGAATACGAGGTGTACATGATACCTCGCAATGAATGTCATATCTTATCACGAAACATAAATGAGATGCGATATTGCGGTTTAAGTAGCATTAGAACTCTATTTCTACGATATGTAGACATCTGCAAACGCTATTTCCTAGCAAGCAATAGTCGCATTTACATTCTATTGAAATGAATACGAGGCATACATGTCACTTCCCAATGAATATTATACCTTATCATGAAACATAGAAGAGAGATGCGATATCGCGTTTTAAGAAGCATTAGGACTCTGTGGCCTCGATGTGGAGACATCTGCAAACGCTATTTCCTAGCATGGAAGTGTCGCACTTACATTCTTTTGAAGTGAATAAGAGGTATACATGACACTTCGCAATGAATATTATATCTTATCACGAAACATATAAATGAGATGCGATATCGCGATTTAAGTAGCATCAGAACTCTATTGCTACGATACGTAGACATCTGCAAACGCTATTTCCTAGCAAGCAATAGTCGCATTTACATTCATTTGGAGTGAATACGAGGTATACATGACACTTCGCAATGATTATTATATCTTATCACGAAACATAGAAATGAGATGCGATATCGCGATTTAAGTAGCATTAGACCACTATTGCTACGATACGTAGACATCTGCAAACGATATTTCCTAGCAAGCAATAGTCGCATTTACATTCTTTTGAAATGAATACGAGGCATACATGTCACTTCCCAATGAATATTATACCTTATCATGAAACATAGAAGAGAGATGCGATATCGCGTTTTAAGAAGCATTAGAACCCTGTGGCCTCGATGCGGAGACATCTGCAAACGCTATTTCCTAGCATGGAAGCGTCGCACTTACATTCTTTTGAAGTGAATACGTGGTATACATGACACTTCGCAATGAATATTATATCTTATCACGAAACATATAAATGAGATGCGATATCGCGATTTAAGTAGCATCAGAACTCTATTGCTACGATACGTAGAAATCTGCAAACGCTATTTCCTAGCAAGCAATAGTCGCGATTACATTCATTTGGAGTGAATACGAGGTATACATGACACTTCGCAATGATTATTATATCTTATCACGAAACATAGAAATGAGATGCGATATCGCGATTTAAGTAGCATTAAAACACCATTGCTGCGATACGTAGACATCTGAATACGCCATTTCCTAGCAAGGAAGTGTCGCATTTACATTCGATTGGAGAGAATACGAGGTATACATGACACTTCGCAATGAGTATTATATCTTATCATGAAACATATAAAATGAGATGCGATATCGCGATTTAAGTAGCATTAGAACTCTATTTCTACGATACGTAGACATTTGAATACGCCATTTCCAAGCAAGGAAGTGTCGCATTTACATTCGTTTGGAGAGAATTCGAGGAATACATGACACTTCGCAATGGATATTATATCTTATCATGAAACATAGAAGAGAGATGCGTTATCGCGATTTAAGATTCATTAGAACTCTATGGCCTCGATGCGGAGACATCTGCAAACGCTATTTCCTAGCATGGAAGTGTCGCACTTACGTTCTTTTGAACTGAATACGAGGTATACATGACACTTCGCAATGAATATTACATCTTATAATGAAACATAGAATTGAGATTCGATATCGCGTTTTAGGAAGCATTTGAACTCTATTGCCTCGACGCGTAGACATCTGCAGATGCTACTTCCTAGCATGGAAGTGTCGCATTTACATACTTTTGAAGTGAATACGAGGTTCACCTGACACTTCGCGATGAATATTATATCTTATCAAGAAACATAGAAATGAGATGCGATATTGCGATTCAAGTAGCATTAGAACTCTATTGCTACGATACGTAGACATCTGAATACGCCATTTCCTAGCAAGGATGTGTCGCATTTACATTCGTTTGAAATGAATGCGAGGTGTACATGACACTTCGCAATGAATATTATATCTTATCGGGAAACATAGAAATGAGATGCGATATCGCGTTTTGAGAAGCATTAGAACTCTATTGCTACGATACGTAGACATCTGAATACGCCATTTCCTAGCAAGGAAGTGTCGCATTTTCAGTCGTTTGGAGGGAATACGAGGTATACATGACACTTCGCAATGAGTATTATATCTTACCATGTAACATAGAAGAGAGATGCGATTTCGCGTTTTAAGAATCATTAGAACTCTATGGCCTCGATGCGCAGACATCTGCAAACGCTATTTCCTAGCATGGAAGTGTCGCACTTACATTCTTTTGAAGTGAATACGAGGTGTACATGATACTTCGCAATGAATGTCATATCTTATCACGAAACATAAATGAGATGCGATATTGCGGTTTAAGTAGCATTAGAACTCTATTTCTACGATATGTAGACATCTGCAAACGCTATTTCCTAGCAAGCAATAGTCGCATTTACATTCTATTGAAATGAATACGAGGCATACATGTCACTTCCCAATGAATATTATACCTTATCATGAAACATAGAAGAGAGATGCGATATCGCGTTTTAAGAAGCATTAGGACTCTGTGGCCTCGATGTGGAGACATCTGCAAACGCTATTTCCTAGCATGGAAGTGTCGCACTTACATTCTTTTGAAGTGAATAAGAGGTATACATGACACTTCGCAATGAATATTATATCTTATCACGAAACATATAAATGAGATGCGATATCGCGATTTAAGTAGCATCAGAACTCTATTGCTACGATACGTAGACATCTGCAAACGCTATTTCCTAGCAAGCAATAGTCGCATTTACATTCATTTGGAGTGAATACGAGGTATACATGACACTTCGCAATGATTATTATATCTTATCACGAAACATAGAAATGAGATGCGATATCGCGATTTAAGTAGCATTAGAACACTATTGCTACGATACGTAGACATCTGCAAACGATATTTCCTAGCAAGCAATAGTCGCATTTACATTCTTTTGAAATGAATACGAGGCATACATGTCACTTCCCAATGAATATTATACCTTATCATGAAACATAGAAGAGAGATGCGATATCGCGTTTTAAGAAGCATTAGAACTCTGTGGCCTCGATGCGGAGACATCTGCAAACGCTATTTCCTAGCATGGAAGCGTCGCACTTACATTCTTTTGAAGTGAATACGTGGTATACATGACACTTCGCAATGAATATTATATCTTATCACGAAACATATAAATGAGATGCGATATCGCGATTTAAGTAGCATCAGAACTCTATTGCTACGATACGTAGACATCTGCAAACGCTATTTCCTAGCAAGCAATAGTCGCGATTACATTCATTTGGAGTGAATACGAGGTATACATGACACTTCGCAATGATTATTATATCTTATCACGAAACATAGAAATGAGATGCGATATCGCGATTTAAGTAGCATTAAAACACCATTGCTACGATACGTAGACATCTGAATACGCCATTTCCTAGCAAGGAAGTGTCGCATTTACATTCGATTGGAGAGAATACGAGGTATACATGACACTTCGCAATGAGTATTATATCTTATCATGAAACATAGGAGAGAGATGCGTTATCGCGTTTTAAGATTCATTAGAACTCTATGGCCTCGATGCAGAGACATCTGCAAACGCTATTTCCTAGCATGGAAGTATCGCATTTACATTCTCTTGAATTGAATACGAGGTATACATGACACTTCGCAATGAATATTATATCATATCATGAAACATAGAAGAGAGATGCGATTTTGCGTTTTAAGAAGCATTAGAACTCTATGGCCTCGATGCGGAGACATCTGCAAACGCTATTTCCTAGCATGGAAGTGTCGCACTTACATTCTTTTGAAGTGAATACGTGGTATACATGACACTTCGCAATGAATATTATATCTTATTACGAAACATATATATGAGTTGCGATATCGCGATTTAAGTAGCACCAGAACACTATTGCTACGATACGTAGACATCTGCAAACGCTATTTCGTAGCAAGCAATAGTCGCATTTACATTCTTTTGGAGTGAATACGAGGTATACATGACACTTCGCAATGAATATTATATCTTATCACGAAACATATAAAATGAGATGCGATATCGCGATCTAAGTAGCATTAGAACTCTATTTCTACGATACGTAGACATTTGAATACGCCATTTCCAAGCAAGGAAGTGTCGCATTTACATTCGTTTGGAGAGAATTCGAGGAATACATGACACTTCGCAATGGATATTATATCTTATCATGAAACATAGAAGAGAGATGCGTTATCGCGATTTAAGATTCATTAGAACTCTATGGCCTCGATGCGGAGACATCTGCAAACGCTATTTCCTAGCATGGAAGTGTCGCACTTACGTTCTTTTGAAGTGAATACGAGGTATACATGACACTTCGCAATGAATATTACATCTTATAATGAAACATAGAATTGAGATTCGATATCGCGTTTTAAGAAGCATTTGAACTCTATTGCCTCGACGCGTAGACATCTGCAGATGCTACTTCCTAGCATGGAAGTGTCGCATTTACATTCTTTTGAAGTGAATACGAGGTTCACCTGACACTTCGCGATGAATATTATATCTTATCAAGAAACATAGAAATGAGATGCGATATTGCGATTCAAGTAGCATTAGAACTCTATTGCTACGATACGTAGACATCTGAATACGCCATTTCCTAGCATGGATGTGTCGCATTTACATTCGTTTGAAATGAATGCGAGGTGTACATGACACTTCGCAATGAATATTATATCTTATCGGGAAACATAGAAATGAGATGCGATATCGCGTTTTGAGAAGCATTAGAACTCTATTGCTACGATACGTAGACATCTGAATACGCCATTTCCTAGCAAGGAAGTGTCGCATTTTCAGTCGTTTGGAGGGAATACGAGGTATACATGACACTTCGCAATGAATATTATATCTTATCATGTAACATAGAAGAGAGATGCGATATCGCGTTTTAAGAAGCATTAGAACTCTATGGCCTCGATGCGGAGACATCTGCAAACGCTATTTTCAAGCATGGAAGTATCGCATTTACATTATCTTGAATTGAATACGAGGTATACATGACACTTCGCAATGATTATTATATCTTATCACGAAACATAGAAATGAGATGCGATTTCGCGATTTAAGTAGCATTAAGACACCATTGCTACGATACGTAGACATCTGAATACGTCATTTCCTAGCAAGGAAGTGTCGCATTTACATTCCTTTGGAGTGAATACGAGGTATACATGACACTTCGCAATGAATATTATATCTTATCATGAAACATAGAAGAGAGATGCGATATCGCGTTGTAAGAAGCATTAGAATTCTATAGCCTCGATGCGGGGACATCTGGAAAGGCCATTTCCTAGCATGGAAGTGTCGCACTTACATTCTTTTGAAGTGAATACGAGGTATACATGACACTTCGCAGTAAATATTATATCTTATCACGAAACATATAGATGAGATGCGATATCGCGATTTAAGTAGCATTAGAACTTTATTGCTACGATACGTAGACATCTGCAAACGCTATTTGCTAGCAAGCAATACTCGCATTTTCATTCTTTTGAAATGAATACGAGGCATACATGTCACTTCCCAATGAATATTATACCTTATCATGAAACATAGAAGAGAGATGCGATATCGCGTTTTAAGAAGCATTAGAACTCTATGGCCTCGATGCGGAGACATCTGCAAACGCTATTTCCTAGCATGGAAGTGTCGCACTTACATTCTTTTGAAGTGAATACGTGGTATACATTACACTTCGCAATGAATATTATATCTTATCACGAAACATATAAATGAGATGCGATATCGCGATTTAAGTAGCATCAGAACTCTATTGCTACGATACGTAGAAATCTGCAAACGCTATTTCCTAGCAAGCAATAGTCGCATTTACATTCTTTTGGAGTGAATACGAGGTATACATGACACTTCGCAATGATTGTTATATCTTATCACGAAACATAGAAATGAGATGCGATATCGCGATTTAAGTAGCATTAAAACACCATTGCTACGATACGTAGACATCTGAATACGCCATTTCCTAGCAAGGAAGTGTCGCATTTACATTCGATTGGAGAGAATACGAGGTATACATGACACTTCGCAATGAGTATTATATCTTATCATGAAACATAGGGGAGAGATGCCATATCGCGTTTTTAGAAGCATTAGAACACTATTGCTACGATACGTAGACATCTGCAAACGCTATTTCCTAGCATGGAAGTGTCGCACTTACATTCTTTTGAAGTGAATACGTGGTATGCATGACACTTCGCAATGAATATTATATCTTATTACGAAACATATATAGGAGTTGCGATATCGCGATTTAAGTAGCATTAGAACTCTATTGCTACGATACGTAGACATATGCAAACGCTATTTCGTAGCAAGCAATAGTCGCATTTACATTCTTTTGAAGTGAATAAGAGGTATACATGACACTTCGCAATGAATATTATATCTTATCACGAAACATATAAATGAGATGCGATATCGCGATTTAAGTAGCATCAGAACTCTATTGCTACGATACGTAGACATCTGCAAACGCTATTTCCTAGCAAGCAATAGTCGCATTTACATTCATTTGGAGTGAATACGAGGTATACATGACACTTCGCAATGATTATTATATCTTATCACGAAACATAGAAATGAGATGCGATATCGCGATTTAAGTAGCATTAAAACACCATTGCTACGATACGTAGACATCTGAATACGCCATTTCCTAGCAAGGAAGTGTCGCATTTACATTCGATTGGAGAGAATACGAGGTATACATGACACTTCGCAATGAGTATTATATCTTATCATGAAACATAGGAGAGAGATGCGTTATCGCGTTTTAAGATTCATTAGAACTCTATGGCCTCGATGCAGAGACATCTGCAAACGCTATTTCCTAGCATGGAAGTATCGCATTTACATTCTCTTGAATTGAATACGAGGTATACATGACACTTCGCAATGAATATTATATCATATCATGAAACATAGAAGAGAGATGCGATTTCGCGTTTTAAGAAGCATTAGAACTCTGTGGCCTCGATGCGGAGACATCTGCAAACGCTATTTCCTAGCATGGAAGCGTCGCACTTACATTCTTTTGAAGTGAATACGTGGTATACATGACACTTCGCAATGAATATTATATCTTATCACGAAACATATAAATGAGATGCGATATCGCGATTTAAGTAGCATCAGAACTCTATTGCTACGATACGTAGACATCTGCAAACGCTATTTCCTAGCAAGCAATAGTCGCGATTACATTCATTTGGAGTGAATACGAGGTATACATGACACTTCGCAATGATTATTATATCTTATCACGAAACATAGAAATGAGATGCGATATCGCGATTTAAGTAGCATTAAAACACCATTGCTACGATACGTAGACATCTGAATACGCCATTTCCTAGCAAGGAAGTGTCGCATTTACATTCGATTGGAGAGAATACGAGGTATACATGACACTTCGCAATGAGTATTATATCTTATCATGAAACATAGGAGAGAGATGCGTTATCGCGTTTTAAGATTCATTAGAACTCTATGGCCTCGATGCAGAGACATCTGCAAACGCTATTTCCTAGCATGGAAGTATCGCATTTACATTCTCTTGAATTGAATACGAGGTATACATGACACTTCGCAATGAATATTATATCATATCATGAAACATAGAAGAGAGATGCGATTTCGCGTTTTAAGAAGCATTAGAACTCTATGGCCTCGATGCGGAGACATCTGCAAACGCTATTTCCTAGCATGGAAGTGTCGCACTTACATTCTTTTGAAGTGAATACGTGGTATACATGACACTTCGCAATGAATATTATATCTTATTACGAAACATATATATGAGTTGCGATATCGCGATTTAAGTAGCACCAGAACACTATTGCTACGATACGTAGACATCTGCAAACGCTATTTCGTAGCAAGCAATAGTCGCATTTACATTCTTTTGGAGTGAATACGAGGTATACATGACACTTCGCAATGAATATTATATCTTATCACGAAACATATAAAATGAGATGCGATATCGCGATTTAAGTAGCATTAGAACTCTATTTCTACGATACGTAGACATTTGAATACGCCATTTCCAAGCAAGGAAGTGTCGCATTTACATTCGTTTGGAGAGAATTCGAGGAATACATGACACTTCGCAATGGATATTATATCTTATCATGAAACATAGAAGAGAGATGCGTTATCGCGATTTAAGATTCATTAGAACTCTATGGCCTCGATGCGGAGACATCTGCAAACGCTATTTCCTAGCATGGAAGTGTCGCACTTACGTTCTTTTGAAGTGAATACGAGGTATACATGACACTTCGCAATGAATATTACATCTTATAATGAAACATAGAATTGAGATTCGATATCGCGTTTTAAGAAGCATTTGAACTCTATTGCCTCGACGCGTAGACATCTGCAGATGCTACTTCCTAGCATGGAAGTGTCGCATTTACATTCTTTTGAAGTGAATACGAGGTTCACCTGACACTTCGCGATGAATATTATATCTTATCAAGAAACATAGAAATGAGATGCGATATTGCGATTCAAGTAGCATTAGAACTCTATTGCTACGATACGTAGACATCTGAATACGCCATTTCCTAGCAAGGATGTGTCGCATTTACATTCGTTTGAAATGAATGCGAGGTGTACATGACACTTCGCAATGAATATTATATCTTATCGGGAAACATAGAAATGAGATGCGATATCGCGTTTTGAGAAGCATTAGAACTCTATTGCTACGATACATAGACATCTGAATACGCCATTTCCTAGCAAGGAAGTGTCGCATTTTCAGTCGTTTGGAGGGAATACGAGGTATACATGACACTTCGCAATGAATATTATATCTTATCATGTAACATAGAAGAGAGATGCGATATCGCGTTTTAAGAAGCATTAGAACTCTATGGCCTCGATGCGGAGACATCTGCAAACGCTATTTTCAAGCATGGAAGTATCGCATTTACATTCTCTTGAATTGAATACGAGGTATACATGACACTTCGCAATGATTATTATATCTTATCACGAAACATAGAAATGAGATGCGATTTCGCGATTTAAGTAGCATTAAGACACCATTGCTACGATACGTAGACATCTGAATACGCCATTTCCTAGCAAGGAAGTGTCGCATTTACATTCCTTTGGAGTGAATACGAGGTATACATGACACTTCGCAATGAATATTATATCTTATCATGAAACATAGAAGAGAGATGCGATATCGCGTTGTAAGAAGCATTAGAATTCTATAGCCTCGATGCGGGGACATCTGGAAAGGCCATTTCCTAGCATGGAAGTGTCGCACTTACATTCTTTTGAAGTGAATACGAGGTATACATGACACTTCGCAGTAAATATTATATCTTATCACGAAACATATAGATGAGATGCGATATCGCGATTTAAGTAGCATTAGAACTTTATTGCTACGATACGTAGACATCTGCAAACGCTATTTGCTAGCAAGCAATACTCGCATTTTCATTCTTTTGAAATGAATACGAGGCATACATGTCACTTCCCAATGAATATTATACCTTATCATGAAACATAGAAGAGAGATGCGATATCGCGTTTTAAGAAGCATTAGAACTCTATGGCCTCGATGCGGAGACATCTGCAAACGCTATTTCCTAGCATGGAAGTGTCGCACTTACATTCTTTTGAAGTGAATACGTGGTATACATTACACTTCGCAATGAATATTATATCTTATCACGAAACATATAAATGAGATGCGATATCGCGATTTAAGTGGCATCAGAACTCTATTGCTACGATACGTAGAAATCTGCAAACGTTATTTCCTAGCAAGCAATAGTCGCATTTACATTCTTTTGGAGTGAATACGTGGTATACATGACACTTCGCAATGAATATTATATCTTATCACGAAACATATAAATGAGATGCGATATCGCGATTTAAGTAGCATCAGAACTCTATTGCTACGATACGTAGACATCTGCAAACGCTATTTCCTAGCAAGCAATAGTCGCGATTACATTCATTTGGAGTGAATACGAGGTATACATGACACTTCGCAATGATTATTATATCTTATCACGAAACATAGAAATGAGATGCGATATCGCGATTTAAGTAGCATTAAAACACCATTGCTACGATACGTAGACATCTGAATACGCCATTTCCTAGCAAGGAAGTGTCGCATTTACATTCGATTGGAGAGAATACGAGGTATACATGACACTTCGCAATGAGTATTATATCTTATCATGAAACATAGGAGAGAGATGCGTTATCGCGTTTTAAGATTCATTAGAACTCTATGGCCTCGATGCAGAGACATCTGCAAACGCTATTTCCTAGCATGGAAGTATCGCATTTACATTCTCTTGAATTGAATACGAGGTATACATGACACTTCGCAATGAATATTATATCATATCATGAAACATAGAAGAGAGATGCGATTTCGCGTTTTAAGAAGCATTAGAACTCTATGGCCTCGATGCGGAGACATCTGCAAACGCTATTTCCTAGCATGGAAGTGTCGCACTTACATTCTTTTGAAGTGAATACGTGGTATACATGACACTTCGCAATGAATATTATATCTTATTACGAAACATATATATGAGTTGCGATATCGCGATTTAAGTAGCACCAGAACACTATTGCTACGATACGTAGACATCTGCAAACGCTATTTCGTAGCAAGCAATAGTCGCATTTACATTCTTTTGGAGTGAATACGAGGTATACATGACACTTCGCAATGAATATTATATCTTATCACGAAACATATAAAATGAGATGCGATATCGCGATTTAAGTAGCATTAGAACTCTATTTCTACGATACGTAGACATTTGAATACGCCATTTCCAAGCAAGGAAGTGTCGCATTTACATTCGTTTGGAGAGAATTCGAGGAATACATGACACTTCGCAATGGATATTATATCTTATCATGAAACATAGAAGAGAGATGCGTTATCGCGATTTAAGATTCATTAGAACTCTATGGCCTCGATGCGGAGACATCTGCAAACGCTATTTCCTAGCATGGAAGTGTCGCACTTACGTTCTTTTGAAGTGAATACGAGGTATACATGACACTTCGCAATGAATATTACATCTTATAATGAAACATAGAATTGAGATTCGATATCGCGTTTTAAGAAGCATTTGAACTCTATTGCCTCGACGCGTAGACATCTGCAGATGCTACTTCCTAGCATGGAAGTGTCGCATTTACATTCTTTTGAAGTGAATACGAGGTTCACCTGACACTTCGCGATGAATATTATATCTTATCAAGAAACATAGAAATGAGATGCGATATTGCGATTCAAGTAGCATTAGAACTCTATTGCTACGATACGTAGACATCTGAATACGCCATTTCCTAGCAAGGATGTGTCGCATTTACATTCGTTTGAAATGAATGCGAGGTGTACATGACACTTCGCAATGAATATTATATCTTATCGGGAAACATAGAAATGAGATGCGATATCGCGTTTTGAGAAGCATTAGAACTCTATTGCTACGATACATAGACATCTGAATACGCCATTTCCTAGCAAGGAAGTGTCGCATTTTCAGTCGTTTGGAGGGAATACGAGGTATACATGACACTTCGCAATGAATATTATATCTTATCATGTAACATAGAAGAGAGATGCGATATCGCGTTTTAAGAAGCATTAGAACTCTATGGCCTCGATGCGGAGACATCTGCAAACGCTATTTTCAAGCATGGAAGTATCGCATTTACATTCTCTTGAATTGAATACGAGGTATACATGACACTTCGCAATGATTATTATATCTTATCACGAAACATAGAAATGAGATGCGATTTCGCGATTTAAGTAGCATTAAGACACCATTGCTACGATACGTAGACATCTGAATACGCCATTTCCTAGCAAGGAAGTGTCGCATTTACATTCCTTTGGAGTGAATACGAGGTATACATGACACTTCGCAATGAATATTATATCTTATCATGAAACATAGAAGAGAGATGCGATATCGCGTTGTAAGAAGCATTAGAATTCTATAGCCTCGATGCGGGGACATCTGGAAAGGCCATTTCCTAGCATGGAAGTGTCGCACTTACATTCTTTTGAAGTGAATACGAGGTATACATGACACTTCGCAGTAAATATTATATCTTATCACGAAACATATAGATGAGATGCGATATCGCGATTTAAGTAGCATTAGAACTTTATTGCTACGATACGTAGACATCTGCAAACGCTATTTGCTAGCAAGCAATACTCGCATTTTCATTCTTTTGAAATGAATACGAGGCATACATGTCACTTCCCAATGAATATTATACCTTATCATGAAACATAGAAGAGAGATGCGATATCGCGTTTTAAGAAGCATTAGAACTCTATGGCCTCGATGCGGAGACATCTGCAAACGCTATTTCCTAGCATGGAAGTGTCGCACTTACATTCTTTTGAAGTGAATACGTGGTATACATTACACTTCGCAATGAATATTATATCTTATCACGAAACATATAAATGAGATGCGATATCGCGATTTAAGTGGCATCAGAACTCTATTGCTACGATACGTAGAAATCTGCAAACGTTATTTCCTAGCAAGCAATAGTCGCATTTACATTCTTTTGGAGTGAATACGAGGTATACATGACACTTCGCAATGATTGTTATATCTTATCACGAAACATAGAAATGAGATGCGATATCGCGATTTAAGTAGCATTAAAACACCATTGCTACGATACGTAGACATCTGAATACGCCATTTCCTAGCAAGGAAGTGTCGCATTTACATTCGATTGGAGAGAATACGAGGTATACATGACACTTCGCAATGAGTATTATATCTTATCATGAAACATAGGGGAGAGATGCCATATCGCGTTTTTAGAAGCATTAGAACACTATTGCTACGATACGTAGACATCTGCAAACGCTATTTCCTAGCATGGAAGTGTCGCACTTACATTCTTTTGAAGTGAATACGTGGTATGCATGACACTTCGCAATGAATATTATATCTTATTACGAAACATATATAGGAGTTGCGATATCGCGATTTAAGTAGCATTAGAACTCTATTGCTACGATACGTAGACATATGCAAACGCTATTTCGTAGCAAGCAATAGTCGCATTTACATTCTTTTGAAGTGAATAAGAGGTATACATGACACTTCGCAATGAATATTATATCTTATCACGAAACATATAAATGAGATGCGATATCGCGATTTAAGTAGCATCAGAACTCTATTGCTACGATACGTAGACATCTGCAAACGCTATTTCCTAGCAAGCAATAGTCGCGATTACATTCATTTGGAGTGAATACGAGGTATACATGACACTTCGCAATGATTATTATATCTTATCACGAAACATAGAAATGAGATGCGATATCGCGATTTAAGTAGCATTAGAACACCATTGCTACGATACGTAGACATCTGAATACGCCATTTCCTAGCAAGGAAGTGTCGCATTTACATTCGATTGGAGAGAATACGAGGTATACATGACACTTCGCAATGAGTATTATATCTTATCATGAAACATAGGAGAGAGATGCGTTATCGCGTTTTAAGAATCATTAGAACTCTATGTCCTCGATGCAGAGACATCTGCAAACGCTATTTCCTAGCATGGAAGTATCGCATTTACATTCTCTTGAATTGAATACGAGGTATACATGACACTTCGCAATGAATATTATATCATATCATGAAACATAGAAGAGAGATGCGATTTCGCGTTTTAAGAAGCATTAGAACTCTATGGCCTCGATGCGGAGACATCTGCAAACGCTATTTCCTAGCATGGAAGTGTCGCACTTACATTCTTTTGAAGTGATTACGTGGTATACATGACACTTCGCAATGAATATTATATCTTATTACGAAACATATATATGAGTTGCGATATCGCGATTTAAGTAGCACCAGAACACTATTGCTACGATACGTAGACATCTGCAAACGCTATTTCGTAGCAAGCAATAGTCGCATTTACATTCTTTTGGAGTGAATACGAGGTATACATGACACTTCGCAATGAATATTATATCTTATCACGAAACATATAAAATAAGATGCGATATCGCGATTTAAGTAGCATTAGAACTCTATTTCTACGATACGTAGACATTTGAATACGCCATTTCCAAGCAAGGAAGTGTCGCATTTACATTCGTTTGGAGAGAATTCGAGGAATACATGACACTTCGCAATGGATATTATATCTTATCATGAAACATAGAAGAGAGATGCGTTATCGCGATTTAAGATTCATTAGAACTCTATGGCCTCGATGCGGAGACATCTGCAAACGCTATTTCCTAGCATGGAAGTGTCGCACTTACGTTCTTTTGAAGTGAATACGAGGTATACATGACACTTCGCAATGAATATTACATCTTATAATGAAACATAGAATTGAGATTCGATATCGCGTTTTAAGAAGCATTTGAACTCTATTGCCTCGACGCGTAGACATCTGCAAATGCTACTTCCTAGCATGGAAGTGTCGCATTTACATTCTTTTGAAGTGAATACGAGGTTCACCTGACACTTCGCGATGAATATTATATCTTATCAAGAAACATAGAAATGAGATGCGATATTGCGATTCAAGTAGCATTAGAACTCTATTGCTACGATACGTAGACATCTGAATACGCCATTTCCTAGCAAGGATGTGTCGCATTTACATTCGTTTGAAATGAATGCGAGGTGTACATGACACTTCGCAATGAATATTATATCTTATCGGGAAACATAGAAATGAGATGCGATATCGCGTTTTGAGAAGCATTAGAACTCTATTGCTACGATACATAGACATCTGAATACGCCATTTCCTAGCAAGGAAGTGTCGCATTTTCAGTCGTTTGGAGGGAATACGAGGTATACATGACACTTCGCAATGAATATTATATCTTATCATGTAACATAGAAGAGAGATGCGATATCGCGTTTTAAGAAGCATTAGAACTCTATGGCCTCGATGCGGAGACATCTGCAAACGCTATTTTCAAGCATGGAAGTATCGCATTTACATTCTCTTGAATTGAATACGAGGTATACATGACACTTCGCAATGATTATTATATCTTATCACGAAACATAGAAATGAGATGCGATTTCGCGATTTAAGTAGCATTAAGACACCATTGCTACGATACGTAGACATCTGAATACGCCATTTCCTAGCAAGGAAGTGTCGCATTTACATTCCTTTGGAGTGAATACGAGGTATACATGACACTTCGCAATGAATATTATATCTTATCATGAAACATAGAAGAGAGATGCGATATCGCGTTGTAAGAAGCATTAGAATTCTATAGCCTCGATGCGGGGACATCTGGAAAGGCCATTTCCTAGCATGGAAGTGTCGCACTTACATTCTTTTGAAGTGAATACGAGGTATACATGACACTTCGCAGTAAATATTATATCTTATCGCGAAACATATAGATGAGATGCGATATCGCGATTTAAGTAGCATTAGAACTTTATTGCTACGATACGTAGACATCTGCAAACGCTATTTGCTAGCAAGCAATACTCGCATTTTCATTCTTTTGAAATGAATACGAGGCATACATGTCACTTCCCAATGAATATTATACCTTATCATGAAACATAGAAGAGAGATGCGATATCGCGTTTTAAGAAGCATTAGAACTCTATGGCCTCGATGCGGAGACATCTGCAAACGCTATTTCCTAGCATGGAAGTGTCGCACTTACATTCTTTTGAAGTGAATACGTGGTATACATTACACTTCGCAATGAATATTATATCTTATCACGAAACATATAAATGAGATGCGATATCGCGATTTAAGTGGCATCAGAACTCTATTGCTACGATACGTAGAAATCTGCAAACGTTATTTCCTAGCAAGCAATAGTCGCATTTACATTCTTTTGGAGTGAATACGAGGTATACATGACACTTCGCAATGATTGTTATATCTTATCACGAAACATAGAAATGAGATGCGATATCGCGATTTAAGTAGCATTAAAACACCATTGCTACGATACGTAGACATCTGAATACGCCATTTCCTAGCAAGGAAGTGTCGCATTTACATTCGATTGGAGAGAATACGAGGTATACATGACACTTCGCAATGAGTATTATATCTTATCATGAAACATAGGGGAGAGATGCCATATCGCGTTTTTAGAAGCATTAGAACACTATTGCTACGATACGTAGACATCTGCAAACGCTATTTCCTAGCATGGAAGTGTCGCACTTACATTCTTTTGAAGTGAATACGTGGTATGCATGACACTTCGCAATGAATATTATATCTTATTACGAAACATATATAGGAGTTGCGATATCGCGATTTAAGTAGCATTAGAACTCTATTGCTACGATACGTAGACATATGCAAACGCTATTTCGTAGCAAGCAATAGTCGCATTTACATTCTTTTGAAGTGAATAAGAGGTATACATGACACTTCGCAATGAATATTATATCTTATCACGAAACATATAAATGAGATGCGATATCGCGATTTAAGTAGCATCAGAACTCTATTGCTACGATACATAGACATCTGCAAACGCTATTTCCTAGCAAGCAATAGTCGCGATTACATTCATTTGGAGTGAATACGAGGTATACATGACACTTCGCAATGATTATTATATCTTATCACGAAACATAGAAATGAGATGCGATATCGCGATTTAAGTAGCATTAGAACACCATTGCTACGATACGTAGACATCTGAATACGCCATTTCCTAGCAAGGAAGTGTCGCATTTACATTCGATTGGAGAGAATACGAGGTATACATGACACTTCGCAATGAGTATTATATCTTATCATGAAACATAGGAGAGAGATGCGTTATCGCGTTTTAAGAATCATTAGAACTCTATGTCCTCGATGCAGAGACATCTGCAAACGCTATTTCCTAGCATGGAAGTATCGCATTTACATTCTCTTGAATTGAATACGAGGTATACATGACACTTCGCAATGAATATTATATCATATCATGAAACATAGAAGAGAGATGCGATTTCGCGTTTTAAGAAGCATTAGAACTCTATGGCCTCGATGCGGAGACATCTGCAAACGCTATTTCCTAGCATGGAAGTGTCGCACTTACATTCTTTTGAAGTGAATACGTGGTATACATGACACTTCGCAATGAATATTATATCTTATTACGAAACATATATATGAGTTGCGATATCGCGATTTAAGTAGCACCAGAACACTATTGCTACGATACGTAGACATCTGCAAACGCTATTTCGTAGCAAGCAATAGTCGCATTTACATTCTTTTGGAGTGAATACGAGGTATACATGACACTTCGCAATGAATATTATATCTTATCACGAAACATATAAAATAAGATGCGATATCGCGATTTAAGTAGCATTAGAACTCTATTTCTACGATACGTAGACATTTGAATACGCCATTTCCAAGCAAGGAAGTGTCGCATTTACATTCGTTTGGAGAGAATTCGAGGAATACATGACACTTCGCAATGGATATTATATCTTATCATGAAACATAGAAGAGAGATGCGTTATCGCGATTTAAGATTCATTAGAACTCTATGGCCTCGATGCGGAGACATCTGCAAACGCTATTTCCTAGCATGGAAGTGTCGCACTTACGTTCTTTTGAAGTGAATACGAGGTATACATGACACTTCGCAATGAATATTACATCTTATAATGAAACATAGAATTGAGATTCGATATCGCGTTTTAAGAAGCATTTGAACTCTATTGCCTCGACGCGTAGACATCTGCAAATGCTACTTCCTAGCATGGAAGTGTCGCATTTACATTCTTTTGAAGTGAATACGAGGTTCACCTGACACTTCGCGATGAATATTATATCTTATCAAGAAACATAGAAATGAGATGCGATATTGCGATTCAAGTAGCATTAGAACTCTATTGCTACGATACGTAGACATCTGAATACGCCATTTCCTAGCAAGGATGTGTCGCATTTACATTCGTTTGAAATGAATGCGAGGTGTACATGACACTTCGCAATGAATATTATATCTTATCGGGAAACATAGAAATGAGATGCGATATCGCGTTTTGAGAAGCATTAGAACTCTATTGCTACGATACGTAGACATCTGAATACGCCATTTCCTAGCAAGGAAGTGTCGCATTTTCAGTCGTTTGGAGGGAATACGAGGTATACATGACACTTCGCAATGAATATTATATCTTATCATGTAACATAGAAAAGAGATGCGATTTCGCGTTTTAAGAAGCATTAGAACTCTATGGCCTCGATGCGGAAACATCTGCAAACGCTATTTCCTAGCATGGAAGTGTCGCACTTACATTCTTTTGAAGTGAATACGAGGTGCACATGACACTTCGCAATGAATATTATATCTTATCACGAAACATATAAATGAGGTGCGATATTGCGATTTAAGTAGCATTAGAACTCTATTGCTACGATACGTAGACATCTGCAAACGCTATTTCCCAGCAAGCAGTAGTCGCATTTACTTTCTTTTGAATTGAAAACGAGGTGTACATGACACTTCGCAATGATTATTATATCTTATCACGAACCATATAAATGAGATGCGATATCGCGATTTAACTAGCATTAGAACTCTATTGCTACGATACGTAGACATCTGCAAACGCTATTTCCTAGCAAGCAATAGTCGCATTTACATTCATTTGGAGTGAATACGAGGTATACCTGACACTTCGCGATGAACATTATATCTTATCACGAAACATATTAATGAGATGCGATATCGCGATTTAAGTAGCATAAGAACTCTATTGCTACGATACGTAGACATCTGAATACGCCATTTCCTAGCAAGGAAGTGTCGCATTTACAGTCGTTTGGAGGGAATACGAGGTATACATGGCACTTCGCAATGAATATTATATCTTATCATGAAACATAGAAGTGAGATGCGATATCGCGTTTTAAGAAGCATTAGAGCTAGATTGCACCGACGCGTAGACATCTGCAGACGCTATTTCCTAGCATGGAAGTATCGCATTTACATTATCTTGAATTGAATACGAGGTATACATGACACTTCTCAATGATTATTATATCTTATCACGAAACATAGAAATGAGATGCGATTTCGCGATTTAAGTAGCATTAAGACACCATTGCTACGATACGTAGACATCTGAATACGTCATTTCCTAGCAAGGAAGTGTCGCATTTACATTCCTTTGGAGTGAATACGAGGTATACATGACACTTCGCAATGAATATTATATCTTATCATGAAACATAGAAGAGAGATGCGATATCGCGTTGTAAGAAGCATTAGAATTCTATAGCCTCGATGCGGGGACATCTGGAAAGGCCATTTCCTAGCATGGAAGTGTCGCACTTACATTCTTTTGAAGTGAATACGAGGTATACATGACACTTCGCAGTAAATATTATATCTTATCACGAAACATATAGATGAGATGCGATATCGCGATTTAAGTAGCATTAGAACTTTATTGCTACGATACGTAGACATCTGCAAACGCTATTTGCTAGCAAGCAATACTCGCATTTTCATTCTTTTGAAATGAATACGAGGCATACATGTCACTTCCCAATGAATATTATACCTTATCATGAAACATAGAAGAGAGATGCGATATCGCGTTTTAAGAAGCATTAGAACTCTATGGCCTCGATGCGGAGACATCTGCAAACGCTATTTCCTAGCAAGGAAGTGTCGCACTTACATCCCTTTGAAGTGATTACGAGGTATACATGACACCTCGCAATGAATATTATATCTTCTCATGAAACATAGCAGTGAGATTCGGTATCGCGTTTTAAGAAGCATTAGAACTCTATTGCTACGATACGTAGACATCTGCAAACGCTATTTCCTAGCATGGAAGTGTCTTATTTACATTCTTTTGAAGTGTATGAGAGGTATACATGACACTTCGCAATGAATGTTATATCTTATCATGAAACATAGATGTGAGATGCGATATCGCGTTCTGAGAAGCATTAGAACTCCACTGCTACGATACGTAGACATCTGCAAACGCTATTTCCTAGCATGGAAGTGTCGCATTTACATTCTGTTGAAGTGAATACGAGGTATACATGACATTTCGCAATGAATATTATGTCTTATCATGAAACATAGAAATGAAATGATACATCTCGTTTTAAGAAGTATTAGAAACCTCTTGCTACGATACGTAGACATCTGCAAACGCTATTTCCTAGCATGGAAGTGTCGCATTTACATTCTTTTGAAGTGAATACGAGGTATACATGACACTTCGCAATGGATATTATATATTATTATGAAACATAGAAATGAGATGCGACATCTCGTTTTAAGAAGTATTATAACTCTATTTTTACGATACGTAGACATCTGCAAACAGTATTTCCTAGCAAGGAAGTGTCGCTTTTACAATCTTTTGAAGTGAATACGAGGAATACATGACACTTCGCAATGAATATTATATCTTATCATGAAACTTATAAGTGAGATGCGATATCGCGTTTTAAGAACCATTAGAACTCTATTGCTACGATACGTAGACATCTGCAAACGCTATTTCCTAGCAATGAAGTTTCGCACATACATTCATTTGAAGTGAATACGAGGTATACATGACACTTCGCAATGAATATTATATCTTATCATGAAACATAGGAATGAGGTGCTATATTGCGTTTTGAGAAGCATTAGAACTCTATAGCTAATATACGTAGACAACTGCAAACTCTATTTCCTACCATGGAAATGTCGCACTTACATTCCATTGAAGTGAATACGAGGTATACATAACATTACACAATGGATATTATATCTTATTACGAAACATAGAAATGAAATACGACATCTGGTTTTCAGAAGCATAAGTACTCTATTGCTGTGATACGTAGACATCTGCAAACGCTATTTCCTAGCATGGAAGTGTCGCACTTACATCCCTTTGAAGTGAATACGAGGTATACATGACACCTCGCAATGAATATTATATCTTCTCATGAAACATAGCAGTGAGATTCGGTATCGCGTTTTAAGAAGCATTAGAACTCTATTGCTACGATACGTAGACATCTGCAAACGCTATTTCCTAGCATGGAAGTGTCTTATTTACATTCTTTTGAAGTGAATACGCGGTATACAGGACACTTCGCAATGAATATTATATCTTATCATAAAACATAGAAGTGAGATACGATATCGCGTTTTAAGAATCATTAGAACTCTACTGTTTCGACACGTAGTCATCTGGAAACGCTATTTCCTAGCAAGGAAGTGTCGCACTTACATCCCTTTGAAGTGATTACGAGGTATACATGACACCTCGCAATGAATATTATATCTCCTCATGAAACATAGCAGTGAGATTCGGTATCGCGTTTTATGAAGCATTAGAACTCTATTGCTACGATACGTAGACATCTGCAAACGCTATTTCCTAGCATGGAGGTGTCTTATTTACATTCTTTTGAAGTGAATACCAGGTATACATGACACTTCGCAATGAATATTATATCTTATCTCGAAACATAGATGTGAGATGCGATATCGCGATTTAAGGAGCGTTAGAACTCTATTGCTACGATACGTAGACATCTGCAAACGCTATTTGCTAGCATGGCAGTTTCGCATTTACATTCATTGGAAGTGAATACGAGGAATACATGACACTTCGCAATGAATATTATATCTTATCTCGAAACATAGAAGTGAGATGCGACATCTCGTTTTAAGAAGCATTAGAGCTCTGTTGCTACGATTCGTAGACATCTGCAGATGCTACTTCCTAGAATGGAAGTATCGCATTTACATTCTTTTGAAGTGAATACGAGGTATACCTGACACTTCGCAATGAATATTATGTCTTATCATGAAACATAGAAATGAAATGCGACATCTCGTTTTAAGAAGCATTAGAACTCTCTTGCTACGATACGTAGACATCTGCAAACGCTATTTCCTAGCATGGAAGTGTCGCATTTACATTCTTCTGGAGTGAATACGAGGTATACATGACACTTCGCAATGGATATTATATATTACTATGAAACATTGAAATGAGATGCTACATCTCGTTTTAAGAAGTATTAGAACTCTATTCTTTCGATACGTGATCATCTGGAAACGCTATTTCCTAGAAAGGAAGTGTCGCATTTACATTCTTTTGAAGTGAATACGAGGTATACATAACACTCCACAATGAATATTATATCTTATCACGAAACATAGAATTGAAATGCGACATCTCGTTTTAAGTAGGATTAGAACTCTATTGCTATGATACGTAGACATCTGCAAACGCCATTTCCTAGCATGCAAGTGTCGCATTTACATTCTTTTGAAGTGAATACGACGTATTCATGACACTAAGCAATGAATATTATATCTTATCATGAAACATAGAAGTGAGATGCGATATCGCGTTTTAAGAATCATTAGAACTCTATTGTTTCGACACGTAGTCATCTGGAAACGCTATT
Organism: Xylocopa sonorina; assembly: GCF_050948175.1. Classification (NCBI taxonomy): domain Eukaryota; kingdom Metazoa; phylum Arthropoda; class Insecta; order Hymenoptera; family Apidae; genus Xylocopa; species Xylocopa sonorina. The sequence goes on along the minus strand of NW_027490228.1, from coordinate 603,699 downwards.
TCCTAGCAAGGAAGTGTCGCACTTACATCACTTTGAAGTGAATACGAGGTATACATGACACCTCGCAATGAATATTATATCTTCTCATGAAACATAGCAGTGAGATTCGGTATCGCGTTTTAAGAAGCATTAGAACTCTATTGCTACGATACGTAGACATCTGCAAACGCTATTTCCTAGCATGGAAGTGTCTTATTTACATTCGTTTGAAGTGAATACGAGGAATACATGACACTTCGCAATGAATATTATATATTATCATGAAACATAGAAATGAAATGCGACATCTCGTTTTAAGAAGCATTAGAACTCTCTTGCTACGATACGTAGACATCTGCAAACGCTATTTCCTAGCATGGAAGTGTCTTATTTACATTCTTTTGAAGTGAATACGCGGTATACAGGACACTTCGCAATGAATATTATATCTTATCATAAAACATAGAAGTGAGATACGATATCGCGTTTTAAGAATCATTAGAACTCTACTGTTTCGACACGTAGTCATCTGGAAACGCTATTTCCTAGCAAGGAAGTGTCGCACTTACATCCCTTTGAAGTGATTACGAGGTATACATGACACCTCGCAATGAATATTATATCTTCTCATGAAACATAGCAGTGAGATTCGGTATCGCGTTTTAAGAAGCATTAGAACTCTATTGCTACGATACGTAGACATCTGCAAACGCTATTTCCTAGCATGGAAGTGTCTTATTTACATTCTTTTGAAGTGTATGAGAGGTATACATGACACCTCGCAATGAATATTATATCTTCTCATGAAACATAGCAGTGAGATTCGGTATCGCGTTTTAAGAAGCATTAGAACTCTATTGCTACGATACGTAGACATCTGCAAACGCTATTTCCTAGCATGGAGGTGTCTTATTTACATTCTTTTGAAGTGAATACCAGGTATACATGACACTTCGCAATGAATATTATATCTTCTCATGAAACATAGCAGTGAGATTCGGTATCGCGTTTTAAGAAGCATTAGAACTCTATTGCTACGATACGTAGACATCTGCAAACGCTATTTCCTAGCATGGAAGTGTCTTATTTACATTCTTTTGAAGTGTATGAGAGGTATACATGACACCTCGCAATGAATATTATATCTTCTCATGAAACATAGCAGTGAGATTCGGTATCGCGTTTTAAGAAGCATTAGAACTCTATTGCTACGATACGTAGACATCTGCAAACGCTATTTCCTAGCATGGAGGTGTCTTATTTACATTCTTTTGAAGTGAATACCAGGTATACATGACACTTCGCAATGAATATTATATCTTATCTCGAAACATAGAAGTGAGATGCGATATCGCGATTTAAGGAGCGTTAGAACTCTATTGCTACGATACGTAGACATCTGCAAACGCTATTTGCTAGCATGGCAGTTTCGCATTTACATTCATTGGAAGTGAATACGAGGAATACATGACACTTCGCAATGAATATTATATCTTATCTCGAAACATAGAAGTGAGATGCGACATCTCGTTTTAAGAAGCATTAGAGCTCTGTTGCTACGATTCGTAGACATCTGCAAACGCTATTTCCTAGCATGGAAGTGTCGCATTTACATTCTGTTGAAGTGAATACGAGGTATACATGACACTTCGCAATGAATATTATGTCTTATCATGAAACATAGAAATGAAATGCGACATCTCGTTTTAAGAAGCATTAGAACTCTCTTGCTACGATGCGTAGACATCTGCAAACGCTATTTCCTAGCATGGAAGTGTCGCATTTACATTCTTTTGGAGTGAATACGAGGTATACATGACACTTCGCAATGGATATTATATATTACTATGAAACATTGAAATGAGATGCTACATCTCGTTTTAAGAAGTATTAGAACTCTATTCTTTCGATACGTGATCATCTGGAAACGCTATTTCCTAGAAAGGAAGTGTCGCATTTACATTCTTTTGAAGTGAATACGAGGTATACATAACACTCCACAATGAATATTATATCTTATCACGAAACATAGAATTGAAATGCGACATCTCGTTTTAAGTAGGATTAGAACTCTATTGCTATGATACGTAGACATCTGCAAACGCCATTTCCTAGCATGCAAGTGTCGCATTTACATTCTTTTGAAGTGAATACGACGTATTCATGACACTAAGCAATGAATATTATATCTTATCATGAAACATAGAAGTGAGATGCGATATCGCGTTTTAAGAATCATTAGAACTCTATTGTTTCGACACGTAGTCATCTGGAAACGCTATTTCCTAGCAAGGAAGTGTCGCACTTACATCCCTTTGAAGTGAATACGAGGTATACATGACACCTCGCAATGAATATTATATCTTCTCATGAAACATAGCAGTGAGATTCGGTATCGCGTTTTAAGAAGCATTAGAACTCTATTGCTACGATACGTAGACATCTGCAAACGCTATTTCCTAGCATGGAAGTGTCTTATTTACATTCGTTTGAAGTGAATACGAGGAATACATGACACTTCGCAATGAATATTATATATTATCATGAAACATAGAAATGAAATGCGACATCTCGTTTTAAGAAGCATTAGAACTCTCTTGCTACGATACGTAGACATCTGCAAACGCTATTTCCTAGCATGGAAGTGTCTTATTTACATTCTTTTGAAGTGAATACGCGGTATACAGGACACTTCGCAATGAATATTATATCTTATCATAAAACATAGAAGTGAGATACGATATCGCGTTTTAAGAATCATTAGAACTCTACTGTTTCGACACGTAGTCATCTGGAAACGCTATTTCCTAGCAAGGAAGTGTCGCACTTACATCCCTTTGAAGTGATTACGAGGTATACATGACACCTCGCAATGAATATTATATCTTCTCATGAAACATAGCAGTGAGATTCGGTATCGCGTTTTAAGAAGCATTAGAACTCTATTGCTACGATACGTAGACATCTGCAAACGCTATTTCCTAGCATGGAAGTGTCTTATTTACATTCTTTTGAAGTGTATGAGAGGTATACATGACACTTCGCAATGAATGTTATATCTTATCATGAAACATAGATGTGAGATGCGATATCGCGTTCTGAGAAGCATTAGAACTCCACTGCTACGATACGTAGACATCTGCAAACGCTATTTCCTAGCATGGAAGGGTCGCATTTACATTCTGTTGAAGTGAATACGAGGTATACATGACATTTCGCAATGAATATTATGTCTTATCATGAAACATAGAAATGAAATGCGACATCTCGTTTTAAGAAGCATTAGAACCCTCTTGCTACGATACGTAGACATCTGCAAACGCTATTTCCTAGCATGGAAGTGTCGCATTTACATTCTTTTGAAGTGAATACGAGGTATACATGACACTTCGCAATGGATATTATATATTATTATGAAACATAGAAATGAGATGCGACATCTCGTTTTAAGAAGTATTATAACTCTATTTTTACGATACGTAGACATCTGCAAACAGTATTTCCTAGCAAGGAAGTGTCGCATTTACAATCTTTTGAAGTGAATACGAGGAATACATGACACTTCGCAATGAATATTATATCTTATCATGAAACTTATAAGTGAGATGCGATATCGCGTTTTAAGAACCATTAGAACTCTATTGCTACGATACGTAGACATCTGCAAACGCTATTTCCTAGCAATGAAGTTTCGCACATACATTCATTTGAAGTGAATACGAGGTATACATGACACTTCGCAATGAATATTATATCTTATCATGAAACATAGGAATGAGGTGCTATATTGCGTTTTGAGAAGCATTAGAACTCTATAGCTAATATACGTAGACAACTGCAAACTCTATTTCCTACCATGGAAATGTCGCACTTACATTCCATTGAAGTGAATACGAGGTATACATAACATTACACAATGGATATTACATCTTATTACGAAACATAGAAATGAAATACGACATCTGGTTTTCAGAAGCATAAGTACTCTATTGCTGTGATACGTAGACATCTGCAAACGCTATTTCCTAGCATGGAAGTGTCGCACTTACATCCCTCTAGAGTGAATACGAGGTATACATGACACCTCGCAATGAATATTATATCTTCTCATGAAACATAGCAGTGAGATTCGGTATCGCGTTTTAAGAAGCATTAGAACTCTATTGCTACGATACGTAGACATCTGCAAACGCTATTTCCTAGCATGGAAGTGTCTTATTTACATTCGTTTGAAGTGAATACGAGGAATACATGACACTTCGCAATGAATATTATATATTATCATGAAACATAGAAATGAAATGCGACATCTCGTTTTAAGAAGCATTAGAACTCTCTTGCTACGATACGTAGACATCTGCAAACGCTATTTCCTAGCATGGAAGTGTCTTATTTACATTCTTTTGAAGTGAATACGCGGTATACGGGACACTTCGCAATGAATATTATATCTTATCATAAAACATAGAAGTGAGATACGATATCGCGTTTTAAGAATCATTAGAACTCTACTGTTTCGACACGTAGTCATCTGGAAACGCTATTTCCTAGCAAGGAAGTGTCGCACTTACATCCCTTTGAAGTGATTACGAGGTATACATGACACCTCGCAATGAATATTATATCTTCTCATGAAACATAGCAGTGAGATTCGGTATCGCGTTTTAAGAAGCATTAGAACTCTATTGCTACGATACGTAGACATCTGCAAACGCTATTTCCTAGCATGGAAGTGACTTATTTACATTCGTTTGAAGTGAATACGAGGAATACATGACACTTCGCAATGAATATTATATATTATCATGAAACATAGAAATGAAATGCGACATCTCGTTTTAAGAAGCATTAGAACTCTCTTGCTACGATACGTAGACATCAGCAAACGCTATTTCCTAGCATGGAAGTGTCTTATTTACATTCTTTTGAAGTGAATACGCGGTATACAGGACACTTCGCAATGAATATTATATCTTATCATAAAACATAGAAGTGAGATACGATATCGCGTTTTAAGAATCATTAGAACTCTACTGTTTCGACACGTAGTCATCTGGAAACGCTATTTCCTAGCAAGGAAGTGTCGCACTTACATCCCTTTGAAGTGATTACGAGGTATACATGACACCTCGCAATGAATATTATATCTTCTCATGAAACATAGCAGTGAGATTCGGTATCGCGTTTTAAGAAGCATTAGAACTCTATTGCTACGATACGTAGACATCTGCAAACGCTATTTCCTAGCATGGAAGTGTCTTATTTACATTCTTTTGAAGTGTATGAGAGGTATACATGACACTTCGCAATGAATGTTATATCTTATCATGAAACATAGATGTGAGATGCGATATCGCGTTCTGAGAAGCATTAGAACTCCACTGCTACGATACGTAGACATCTGCAAACGCTATTTCCTAGCATGGAAGGGTCGCATTTACATTCTGTTGAAGTGAATACGAGGTATACATGACATTTCGCAATGAATATTATGTCTTATCATGAAACATAGAAATGAAATGCGACATCTCGTTTTAAGAAGCATTAGAACCCTCTTGCTACGATACGTAGACATCTGCAAACGCTATTTCCTAGCATGGAAGTGTCGCATTTACATACTTTTGAAGTGAATACGAGGTATACATGACACTTCGCAATGGATATTATATATTATTGTGAAACATAGAAATGAGATGCGACATCTCGTTTTAAGAAGTATTATAACTCTATTTTTACGATACGTAGACATCTGCAAACAGTATTTCCTAGCAAGGAAGTGTCGCATTTACAATCTTTTGAAGTGAATACGAGGAATACATGACACTTCGCAATGAATATTATATCTTATCATGAAACTTATAAGTGAGATGCGATATCGCGTTTTAAGAACCATTAGAACTCTATTGCTACGATACGTAGACATCTGCAAACGCTATTTCCTAGCAATGAAGTTTCGCACATACATTCATTTGAAGTGAATACGAGGTATACATGACACTTCGCAATGAATATTATATCTTATCATGAAACATAGGAATGAGGTGCTATATTGCGTTTTGAGAAGCATTAGAACTCTATAGCTAATATACGTAGACAACTGCAAACTCTATTTCCTACCATGGAAATGTCGCACTTACATTCCATTGGGCATTCCACAGGCTATTTCCTAGCATGGAAGGGTCGCATTTACATTCTTTTGAAGTGAGTACGAAGTATACATAACACTCCATAATGAATATTATATCTTATCATGAAACATAGCAGTGAGATGCGATATCGCGTTTTAAGAAGCATTAGAACTCTATTGCTACGATACGTAGACATCTGCAAACGCTATTTCCTAGCATGGATGTGTCGCATTTACATTCATTTGAAGTGAATACGAGGTATACATGACACTTCGCAATGAATATTATACCTTATCATGAAACATAGAAGTGAGATGCTTTATCGCGTTTTAAGAAGCATTAGAACTCTATTGCTACGATACGTAGACATCTGCAAACGCTATTTCCTAGAATGGAAGGGTCGCATTTACATTCTTTTGTAGTGAATATGAGGTATAGATGACACTTCGCAATGAATATTATATCTTATCATGAAACATAGAGGTGAGATGCGATTTTGCGTTTTAGGAAGCATTAGAACTCTATTGCTGCGATACGTAGATATCTGCAAACGCTATTTCCTAGCATGGAAATGTCGCATTTACATTCTTTTGAAGTGAATGCGAGGTATACATGACACTTCGCAATGAATATTATATCTTATCGTGAAACATATATGTGAGATGCGATATCGCGTTCTGAGAAGCATTAGAACCGTATTGCTACGATACGTAGACATCTGCAAACACTATTTCCTAGCATGGAAGTGTCGCATTTACATTCTTTTGAAGTGAATACGAGGTATAGATGACACTTCGCAATGAATATTATACCTTATCATGAAACATAGAAGAGAGATGCGATATCGCGTTTTAGTAAGCATTAGAACTCTATTGCTGCGATACGTAGACATCTGCAAACTCTATTTCCTAGCATGGAAGTGTCGCATTTACATTCTTTTGAAGTGAATACGAGATATACATGACACTTCGCAATGAATATTATATCTTATCATGAAACATAGAAGTGAGATGCGATATCGCGTTCTAAGAAGCATTAGAACCGTATTGCTACGATACGTAGACATCTGCAAACGCTATTTCCTAGAATGGAAGTGTCGCATTTACATTCTTTTGAAGTGAATACGAGATATACATGACACTTCGCAATGAATATTATATCTTATCATGAAACATAGGAATGAGGTGCTATATCGCGTTTTGAGAAGCATTAGAACTCTATTGCTAATATGCGTAGACATCTGCAAACTCTATTTCCTAGCATTACACTTACATTCCACTTACATTCCACTGAAGTGAATACGAGGTATACATAACACTCCACAATGAATATTATATCTTATCACGAAACATAGAAATGAAATGCGGCATATCGTTTTAAGACGCATTAGAACTCTATTGCTACGACACGTAGACACCTGCAAACGCTATTTCCTAGCATGGAAGTGTCTTATTTACATTCTTTTGAAGTGAATACGAGGTATACATGACACTTCGCAATGAATATTGTACCTTATCATGAAACATAGAAGAGAGATGCGATATCGCGTTTTAATAAGCATTAGAATTCTATTGCTGCGATACGTAGACATCTGCAAACGCTATTTCCTAGCATTACACTTACATTCCACTTACATTCCACTGAAGTGAATACGAGGTATACATAACACTCCACAATGAATATTATATCTTATCACGAAATATAGAAATGAAATGCGGCATCTCGTTTTAAGACGCATTAGGACTCTATTGCTACGATACGTAGACATCTGCAAACGCTATTCCCTAGCATGGAAGTATCATATTTACATTATTTTGAAGTGAATACGAGGTATACATGACACTTCGCAATGAATATTATATCTTATTACGAAACATAGAAATGAAATACGACATCTCGTTTTAAGAATCATTAGTACTCTATTGCTGTGATACGTAGACATCTGCAAACAATATTTCCTAGCAAGGATGTGTCGCATTTACATTCTTGTTAGGTGAAATCGAGGTATACATGACACTTCGCAATGAATATTATATCTTATCATGGAACATAGAAGTGAGATGCGATATCGCGTTCTAAGAAGCATTAGAACCCTATTGCTACGATACGTAGACATCTGCAAACGCTATTTCCTAGCATGGAAGTGTCCTATTTACATTCTTTTGAAGTGAATACGAGGTATACATGACACTTCGCAATGAATATTATATCTTATCATGAAACATAGAAGTGAGATGCGAAGTCGCGTTCTAAGAAGCATTAGAACTCTATTGCTACGATACGTAGACATCTGCAAACGCTATTTCCTAGCATGGAAGTGTCGCATTTACATTCATTTGAAGTGAATACGAGGTATACATGACACTCCACAATGAATATTATATCTTATCACGGAACATAGAAATGAAATTAGGCATCTCGTTTTAAGAAGCATTAGAACTCTATTGCTACGATACGTAGACATCTGCAAACGCTATTTCCTAGCATGGAAGTGTCATATTTACATTCTTTTGAAGTGAGTACGAGGTATACATAACACTCCATAATGAATATTATATCTTATCATGGAACATAGAAGTGAGATGCGATATCGCGTTCTAAGAAGCATTAGAACCCTATTGCTACGACACGTAGACATCTGCAAACACTATTTCCTAGCATGGAAGTGTCGCATTTACATTCTTTTGAAGTGAATACGAGGTATACATGACACTTCGCAATGAATATTATATCTTATTACGAAACATATAAGTGAAATACGACATCTCGTTTTAAGAAGCATTAGTACTCTATTGCTGTGATACGTAGACATCTGCAAACAATATTTCCTAGCAAGGAAGTGTCGCATTTACATTCTTTTGAAGTGAATACGAGGTATACATGACACTTCGCAATGAATATTATACTTTATCATGAAACATAGAAGAGAGGTGCGATATCGCATTCTAGGGAGCATTAGAACTCTATTGCTGCGATACGTAGATATCTGCAAACGCTATTTCCTAGCATGGAAGTGTCATATTTACATTCTTTTGATGTGAAATCGAGGTATACATGACACTTCGCAATGAATATTATATCTTATCATGGAACATAGAAGTGAGATGCGATATCGCGTTCTAAGAAGCATTAGAACCCTATTGCTACGACACGTAGACATCTGCAAACACTATTTCCTAGCATGGAAGTGCCATATTTACATTCTTTTGAAGTGAATAAGAGGTATACATGACACTTCGCAATGAATATTATATCTCATTACGAAACATAGAAATGAAATACGACATCTCGTTTTAAGAATCATTAGTACTCTATTGCTGTGATACGTAGACATCTGCAAACAATATTTCCTAGCAAGGATGTGTCGCATTTACATTCTTGTTAAGTGATATCGAGGCATACATGACACTTCGCAATGAATATTATATCTTATCATGGAACATAGAAGTGAGATGCGATATCGCGTTCTAAGAAGCATTAGAACCCTATTGCTACGACACGTAGACATCTGCAAACACTATTTCCTAGCATGGAAGTGTCATATTTACATTCTTTTGAAGTGAATAAGAGGTATACATGACACTTCGCAATGAATATTATATCTTATCATGAAACATAGAAGTGAGATGCGATATCGCGTTCTAAGAAGCATTAGAACTCTATTGCTACGATACGTAGACATCTGCAAACGCTATTTCCTAGCATGGAAGGGTCGCATTTACACTCTTTTGAAGTGAATACGAGGTATAGATGACACTTAGCAATGAATATTATATCTTATCATGAAACATAGATGTGAGATGCGATATCGCGTTCTAAGAAGCATTAGAACTCTATTGCTACGATACGTAGACATCTGCAAACGCTATTTCCTAGCATGGAAGTGTTGCATTTACATTCATTTGAAGTGAATACGAGTTATACATGACACTTCGCAATGAATATTATACCTTACCATGAAACATAGAAGAGAGATGCGATATCGCGTTTTAGTAAGCATTAGAACTCTATTACTGCGATACGTAGACATCTGCAAACGCTATTTCCTAGCATTACACTTACATTCCACTTACATTCCACTGAAGTGAATACGAGGTATACATAACACTCCACAATGAATATTATATCTTATCACGAAACATAGAAATGAAATGCGGCATCTCGTTTTAAGACGCATTAGGACTCTATTGCTACGATACGCAGACATCTGCAAAGGCTATTTCCTAGCATGGAAGGGTCGCATTTACATTCTTTTGAAGTGAGTACGAGGTATACATAACACTCCATAATGAATATTATATCTTATCATGAAACATAGCAGTGAGATGCGATATCGCGTTTTAAGAAGCATTAGAACTCTATTTCTACGGTACGTAGACATCTGCAAACGCTATTTCCTAGCATTGAAGTGTTACATTTACATTCATTTGAAGTGAGTACGAGGTATACATAACACTCCATAATGAATATTATATCTTATCATGAAGCATAGCAGTGAGATGCGATATCGCGTTTTAGGAAGCATTAGAACTCTATTGCTGCGATACGTAGACATCTGCAAACTTTATTTCCTAGCAAGGAAATTTCGCACTTACATTCCACTGAAGTGAATACGAGGTATACATGACATTACACAATGAACATTATATCTTATTACGAAACATAGAAGTGAAATACGACATCTCGTTTTAAGAAGCATTAGTACTCTATTGCTGTGATACGTAGACATCTGTAAACACTATTTCCTAGCATGGAAGTGTCGCATTTACATCCTTTTGAAGTGACTACGAGGTATAGATGACACTTCGCAATGAATATTATATCTTATCATGGAACATAGTAGTCAGATGCGATATCGCGCTCTAAGAAGCATTAGAACTCTATTGCTACGATACTTAGACATCAGCAAACGCTATTTCCTAGCATGGAAGGGTCGCATTTACATTCTGTTGGAGTGAGTACGAGGTATACATGACACTTCGCAATGAATATTATACCTTATCATGAAACATAGAAGAGAGATGCGATATCGCGTTTTAGTAGGCATTAGAACTGTATTGCTGCGATACGTAGACATCTGCAAACGCTATTTCCTAGCATTACACTTACATTCCACTTACATTCCACTGAAGTGAATACGAGGTATACATAACACTCCACAATGAATATTATATCTTATCACGAAACATAGAAATGAAATGCGGCATCTCGTTTTAAGACGCATTAGGACTCTATTTCTACGATACGTAGACATCTGCAAAATCGCTATTTCCTAGCATGGAAGTGTCATATTTACGTTCTTTTGAAGTGAGTACGAGGTATACATGACACTTCGCAATGAATATTATATCTTATCATGAAACATAGTAGTGATATGCGATATCGCGTTCTAAGAAGCATTAGAACTCTATTGCTACGATACGTAGACATCTGCAAAACGCTTTTTCCTAGCATGGAAGTGTCGCATTTACATTCATTTGAAGTGAATACGAGGTATACATGACACTTCGCAATGAATATTATACCTTATCATGAAATATAGAAGAGAGATGCGATATCGCGTTTTAGGAAGCATTGGAACTCTATTGCTGCGATACGTAGACATCTGCAAACAATATTTCCTAGCAAGGATGTGTCGCATTTACATTCTTGTTAGGTGAAATCGAGGTATACATGACACTTCGCAATGAATATTATATCTTATCATGAAACATAAAAGTGAGATGCGATATCGCGTTCTAAGAAGCATTAGAACTCTATTGCTACGACACGTAGACATCTGCAACGTCTATTCCCTAGCATGGAAGGGTCGCATTTACATTCTTTTGAAGTGGGTACGAGGTATACATATCACTCCATAATGAATATTATATCTTATCATGAAACATAGCAGTGAGATGCGATATCGCGTTTTAAGAAGCATTAGAACTCTATTGCTACGATACGTAGACATCTGCAAAACGCTATTTCCTAGCATAGAAGTGTCTTATTTACATTCTTTTGAAGTGAATACGAGGTATACATGTCACTTCGCAATGAATATTATATCTTATCATGAAACGTAGATGTGAGGTGCGATATCGCGTTGTAAGAAGCATTAGAACTCTATTGCTACGATACGTAGACATCTGCAAACGCTATTTCCTAGCATGGAAGGGTCGCATTTACATTCATTTGAAGTGAGTACGAGGTATACATAACACTCCATAATGAATATTATATCTTATCATGAAACATAGCAGTGAGATGCGATATCGCGTTTTAGGAAGCATTAGAACTCTATTGCTGCGATACGTAGACATCTGCAAACTCTATTTCCTAGCAAGGAAATTTCGCACTTACATTCCACTGAAGTGAATACGAGGTATACATAACATTACACAATGAATATTATATCTTATTACGAAACATAGATGTGAAATACGACATCTCGTTTTAAGAAGCATTAGTACTCTATTGCTGTGATACGTAGACATCTGCAAACACTATTTCCTAGCATGGAAGTGTCGCATTTACATCCTTTTGAAGTGATTACGAGGTATAGATGACACTTCGCAATGAATATTATATCTTATCATTGAACATAGTAGTCAGATGCGATATCGCGCTCTAAGAAGCATTAGAACTCTATTGCTACGATACTTAGACATCAGCAAACGCTATTTCCTAGCATGGAAGGGTCGCATTTACATTCTTTTGGAGTGAGTACGAGGTATACATGACACTTCGCAATGAATATTATACCTTATCATGAAACATAGAAGAGAGATGCGATATCGCGTTTTAGTAAGCATTAGAACTCTATTGCTGCGATACGTAGACATCTGCAAACGTTATTTCCTAGCATTACACTTACATTCCACTTACATTCCACTGAAGTGAATACGAGGTATACATAACACTCCACAATGAATATTATATCTTATCACGAAACATAGAAATGAAATGCGGCATCTCGTTTTAAGACGCATTAGGACTCTATTTCTACGATACGTAGACATCTGCAAACGCTATTTCCTAGCATGGAAGTGTCATATTTACATTCTTTTGAAGTGAATACGTGGTATACATGACACTTCGCAATGAATATTGTATCTTATCATGAAAGATAGAAGTGAGATGCCATATCGCGTTCTAAAAAGCATTAGAACTCTATTGCTACGATACGTAGACATCTGCAAACGCTATTTCCTAGCATGGAAGTGTCTTATTTACGTTCTTTTGAAGTGAGTACGAGGTATACATGACACTTCGCAATGAATATTATATCTTATCATGAAACATAAAAGTGAGATGCGATATCGCGTTCTAAGAAGCATTAGAACTCTATTGCTACGACACGTAGACATCTGCAAAGGCTATTCCCTAGCATGGAAGGGTCGCATTTACATTCTTTTGACGTGTGTACGAGGTATACATATCACTCCATAATGAATATTATATCTTATCATGAAACATAGCAGTGAGATGCGATATCGCGTTTTAAGAAGCATTAGAACTCTATTGCTACGATACGTAGACATCTGCAAAACGCTATTTCCTAGCATGGAAGTGTCGCATTTACATTCATTTGAAGTGAATATGAGGTATACATGACACTTCGCAATGAATATTATATCTTATCATGAAACATAGAAGTGAGATGCGATATCGCGTTCTAAGAAGCATTAGAACTCTATTGCTACGACACGTAGACATCTCCAAACGCTATTTCCTAGCATGGAAGTGTCTTATTTACGTTCTTTTGAAGTGAGTACGAGGTATACATGAAACTTCGCAATGAATATTATATCTTATCATGAATCATAGTAGTGATATGCGATATCGCGTACTAAGAAGCATTAGAACTCTATTGCTACGATACGTAGACATCTGCAAACGCTAATTCCTAGCATGGAAGTGTCGCATTTACATTCTTTTGGTGTGAATACGAGATATACATGACACTTCGGAATGAATATTATATCTTATCATGAAACATAGGACTGAGGTGCTATATCGCGTTTTGAGAAGCATTAGAACTCTATTGCTACGATACGTAGACATCTGCAAACGCTATTTCCTAGCATGGAAGTGTCGCATTTACATTCTTTTGATGTGAATACGAGATATACATGACACTTCGCAATGAATATTATATCTTTTCATGAAACATAGGAAGGAGGTGCTATATCGCGTTTTGAGAAGCATTAGAACTCTATTGCTACGATACGTAGACATCTGCAAAGGCTATTCCCTAGCATGGAAGGGTCGCATTTACATTCTTTTGAAGTGAGTACGAGGTATACATATCTCTCCATAATGAATATTATATCTTATCATGAAACATAGCAGTGAGATGCGATATCGCGTTTTAAGAAGCATTAGAACTCTATTGCTACGATGCGTAGACATCTGCAAACGCTATTTCCTGGCATGGAAGTGTCGCATTTACATTCATTTGAAGTGAGTACGAGGTATACATGACACTTCGCAATGAATATTGTACCTTATCATGAAACATAGAAGGGAGATGCGATATCGCGTTTGAGGAAGCATTGGAACTATACTGCTGCGATACGTAGACATCTGCAAACGCTATTTCCTAGCATGGAAGTGTCGCATTTGCATTCTTTTGATGTGAATACGAGATATACATGACACTTCGCAATGAATATTATATCTTCTCATGAAACATAGCAGTGATATGCGATATCGCGTTCTAAGAAGCATTAGAACTCTATTGCTACGATACGTAGACATCTGCAAAACGCTATTTCCTAGCATGGAAGTGTCGCATTTACATTCATTTGAAGTGAATACGAGGTATACATGACACTTCGCAATGAATATTGTACCTTATCATGAAACATAGAAGGGAGATGCGATATCGCGTTTTAGGAAGCATTGGAACTCTATTGCTGCGATAGGTAGACATCTGCAAACGCTGATTCCTAGCATGGAAGTGTCGCATTTACATTCTTTTGATGTGAATACGAGATATACATAACACTTCGCAATGAATATTATATCTTATCATGAAACATAGAAGGGAGATGCGATATCGCGTTTTAGGAACCATTGGAAATCTATTGCTGCGATACGTAGACATCTGCAAACGCTATTTCCTAGCAAGGAAGTGTCGCATTTACATTCTTGTGAAGAGAAATCGAGGTATACATGACACTTCGCAATGAATATTATATCTTATCGTGAGACATAGAAGTGAGATGCGATATCGCGTCTTAAGAAGCATTAGAACCCTATTGCTACGATACGTAGACATCTGCAACCGCTACTTCCTAGCATGGAAGTGTCGCATTTACATTCATTTGAAGTGAATACGAGGTATACATGACACTTCGCAATGAATATTGTACCTTATCATGAAACATAGAAGGGAGATGCGATATCGCGTTTTAGGAAGCATTGGAACTCTATTGCTGCGATACGTAGACATCTGCAAACGCTGATTCCTAGCATGGAAGTGTCGCATTTACATTCTTTTGATGTGAATACGAGATATACATAACACTTCGCAATGAATATTATATCTTATCATGAAACATAGAAGGGAGATGCGATATCGCGTTTTAGGAAGCATTGGAACTCTATTGCTGCGATACGTAGACATCTGCAAACGCCATTTCCTAGCAAGGAAGTGTCGCATTTACATTCTTGTGAAAAGAAATCGAGGTATACATGACACTTCGCAATGAATATTATATCTTATTGTGAAACATAGAAGTGAGATGCGATATCGCGTCTTAAGAAGCATTAGAACCCTATTGCTACGATACGTAGACATCTGCAACCGCTACTTCCTAGCATGGAAGTGTCGCATTTACATTCATTTGAAGTGAATACGAGGTATACATGACACTCCAAAATGAAAATTATATCTTATCACGGAACATAGGAATGAAATGAGGCATCTCGTTTTAAGAAGCATTAGAACTCTATTGCTACGATACGTAGACATCTGCAAACGCTATTTCCTAGCATGGAAGTGTCATATTTACATTCTTTTGAAGTGAATACGACGTATACATGACACTTCGCAATGAATATTATATCTTATCGTGAAACATAGCAGTGATATGCGATACCGCGTTTAAAGAAGCATTAGAACTCTATTGCTACGCGTCGCAGACATCTGCTAAACGCTATTTCCTAGCATGGAAGTGTCGCATTTACATTCATTTGAAGTGAATACGAGGTATACATGACACTTCGCAATGAATATTATATCTCGTCATGAAACATAGAGGTGAGATGCGATATCGCGTTCTAGGAAGCATTAGAACTCTATTGCTACGATACGTAGACATCTGCAAACGCTATTTCCTGGCATGGAAGTGTCTTATTTACGTTCTTTTGAAGTGAATACGAGGTATACATGACACTTCGCAAGGAATATTATATCTTATCATGAAACATAGTAGTGATATGCGATATCGCGTTCTAAGAAGCATTAGAACTCTATTGCTACGGTACGTAGTCAACTGTAAAACGCTATTTCCTAGCATGGAAGTGTCGCATTTACATTCATTTGAAGTGAATACGAGGTATACATGACACTTCGCAATGAATATTATACCTTATCATGAAACATAGAAGAGAGATGCGATATCGCGTTTTAGGAAGCATTGGAACTTTATTGCTGCGATACGTAGGCATCTGCAAACGCTATTTCCTAGCATGGAAGTGTCGCATTTACATTCTTTTGATGTGAATACGAGATATACATGACAATTCACAATGAATATTATATCTTTTCACGAAACATATAAATGAGATGCGATATTGCGATTTAAGTAGCATTAGAAACTTATTGTTACGATATGTAGGCATCTGCAAACGCTATTTCCTAGCATGGAAGTGCCGCATTTACATTCTTTTGAAGTGAATTCGTGGTATACATGACACTTCGGAATGAATATTATAACTTATCAGGAAACATAGAAATGAGATGCGATATCGCGATCTAAGAAGCATTAGAACTCTATTGCTACGATACGTAGGCATCTGCAAACGCTATTTCCTAGCAAGGAATAGTCGCTTTTACATTCTTTTCGAGCGACTACGAGGTATACATGACACTTCGCAATGAAAATTATATCTTTTCACGAAACATATAAATGAGATGCGATATCGCGATTTAAGTAGCATTAGAATTTTATTGCTACGATATGTAGGCATCTGCAAACGCTATTTCCTAGCAAGGAAGATTCGCATTAACATTGTTTTGAAGTGAATACGAGGTATCCATGACACTTCGCGATGAATATTATATCTTATCACGAAACATATAAATGAGATGCGATATCGCGTTCTAAGAAGCATTAGAACTCTATTGCTACGATACGTAGACATCTGCAAACGCTATTTCCTAGCAAGGAAGTGTCGCATTTACATTCTTGTGAAGAGAAATCGAGGTATACATGACACTTCGCAATGAATATTATATCTTATCATGAAACATTGGAATGATGTGCTATATCGCGTTTTGAGAAGCATTAGATCTCTATTGCTAATATACGTAGACATGTGCAAACTCTATTTCCTAGCAAGGAAATTTCGCACTTACATTCCACTGAAGTGAATACGAGGTATACATAACATTACACAATGAATATTATATCTTATTACGAAACATAGAAATGAAATACGACATCTCGTTTTAAGAAGCATTAGTACTCTATTGCTGTGATACGTAGACATCTGCAAACGCTATTTCCTAGCATGGAAGTGTCGCATTTACATTCTTTTGATGTGAATACGAGATATACATGACACTTCGCAATGAATATTATATCTTATCATGAAACATAGGACTGAGGT
This sequence comes from Xylocopa sonorina, assembly GCF_050948175.1. Classification (NCBI taxonomy): domain Eukaryota; kingdom Metazoa; phylum Arthropoda; class Insecta; order Hymenoptera; family Apidae; genus Xylocopa; species Xylocopa sonorina. The sequence goes on along the minus strand of NW_027490228.1, from coordinate 585,769 downwards.
GCTATATCGCGTTTTGAGAAGCATTAGAACTCTATTGCTAATATACGTAGACATCTGCAAACTCTATTTCCTAGCAAGGAAATTTCGCAGTTACATTCCACTGAAGTGAATACGAGGTATACATAACATTACACAATGAATATTATATCTTATTACGAAACATAGAACTGAAATACGACATCTCGTTTTAAGACGCATTAGTACTCTATTGCTGTGATACGTTGACATCTGCAAACAGTATTTCTTAGCAAGGAAGTGTGGCATTTACATTCTTGAGAAGTGAAATCGAGGTATACATGACACTTCGCAATGAATATTATATCATGTCATGAAACATAGAAGTGAGATGCGGTATCGCGTTTTAAGAAGCATTAGAACCCTATTGCTACGATACGTAGACATCTGCAAACGCTACTTCCTAGCACGGAAGTGTCGCATTTACATTCATTTGAAGTGAATACGAGGTTAACATGACACTCCACAATGAATATTATATCTTATCACGGAACATAGAAATGAAATGAGGCATCTCGTTTTAAGAAGCATTAGAACTCTATTGCTACGATACGTAGACATCTGCAAACGCTATTTCCTAGCGTGGAAGTGTCTTATTTACGTTCTTTTGAAGTGAGTACGAGGTATACATGACACTTCGCAATGAATATTATATCTTATCACGAAACATAGAAGTGAAATGCGACATCTCGTTTTAAGAAGCATTAGGACTCTTTTGCTACTATACGTAGACATCTGCAAACGCTATCCCCTAGGATGGAAACGTCGCATTTACATTCTTTTGAAGTGAATACGAGGTATACCTGACACTTCGCAATGAATATTATATCTTTTCACGAAACATATAAATGAGATGCGATATTGCGATTTAAGTAGCATTAGAAATTTATTGTTACGATATGTAGGCATCTGCAAACGCTATTTCCTAGCATGGAAGTGCCGCATTCACATTCTTTTGAAGTGAATTCGTGGTATACATGACACTTCGGAATGAATATTATAACTTATCAGGAAACATAGAAATGAGATGCGATATCGCGACTTAAGTAGCATTAGAATTTTATTGCTACGATATGTAGGCATCTGCAAACGCTATTTCCTAGCAAGGAAGATTCGCATTAACATTGTTTTGAAGTGAATACGAGGTATACATGACACTTCGCAATGAATATTATATCTTATCATGAAACATATTAGTGGGACGCGATATAGCGTTTTAAGAAGCATTAGAACTCTATTGCCTCGACGCGTAGACATCTGCAGACGCTATTTCCTAGCATGGCAGTGTCGCATTTACATTCTTTTGAAGTGAATACGAGGTATACATGACACTTCGCGATGAATGTTATATTTTATCACGAAACATATAAGTGAGATGCGATATCGCGATTTAAATAGCATTAGATCTCCATTGCTACGATACGTAGGCATCTGAATACGCCATTTCCTATCAAGGAAGTGTCGCATTTACATTCGTTTGGAGGGAATACGAGGTATACGTGACACTTCGCAATGAGTATTATATCTTATCATGAAACCTAGAAGTGAGATGCGATATCGCATTTTAAGAAGCACTCGATCTCTATTGCCTCGACGCGTACACATCTGCAGACGCTATTTCCTAGCATGGGAGTGTGGCATTTACATTCTTTTGAAGTGAATACGAGGTGTACATGACACTTCGCAATGAATATTGTATCTTATCACGAAACGTAGAAATGCGTTGCGATATCGCGATATAAGTAGCATTAGAACTCCATTGCTACGATACGTGGACATCTGAATACGCCATTTCCTAGGAAGGAAGTGTCGCATTCACATTCCTTTGGAGGGAATACGAGGTATGCATGACACTTCGCAATGAATATTATATCTTATCATGAAACATAGAAGTGGGATGCGATATCGCATATTAAGAAGCATTAGAACTCTATTGCCTCGACGCGTAGACATCTGCAGACGCTATTTCCTAGCATGGAAGTGTCGCATTTACGTTCTTTTGAAGAGAATACGAGGTGTACTTGACAATCCGCAATGAATATTACATCTTATTACGAAACATAGAAATGAAATACGACATCTCGTTTTAAGAAGCATTAGAACACTATTGCTACGACACGTAGACATCTGCAAACGCTATTTCCTAGCATGGAAGTGTCATATTTACATTCTTTGAAGTGAATACGAGGTATACATGACACTTCGCAATGAATATTATATCTTATCATGAAACACAGAAGTGAGATGCGATATCGCGTTCTAAGAAGCATTAGAACTCTATTGCTACGATACGTAGACATCTGCAAACGCTATTTCCTAGCATGGAAGAGTCGCATTTACATTCTTTTGAAGTGAGTACGAGGTATACATAACACTCCATAATGAATATTATATCTTCTCATGAAACATAGCAGTGAGATGCGATATCGCGTTCTAAGAAGCATTAGAACTCTATTGCTACGATACGTAGACATCTGGAAATGTTATTTCCTAGCAAGGAAGTGTCGCATTTACATTCTATTGAAGTGAATACGAGATATACATAACACTCCACAATGAATATTATATCTTACCACGAAACATAGAAATGAAATGCGGCATCTCATTTTAAGAAGCATTAGAACTCTATTGCTACGATACGTAGACATCTGCAAACGCTATTTCCTAGATTGGAAGTGTCATATTTACAATCCTTTGAAGTGAATACGAGGTATACATGAAAATTCGCAATGAATATTATATCTTATCATGAAACATAGAAGTGGGATGCGATATCGCGTTCTAAGAAACAGTAGAAGGCAATTGCTACGATACGTAGACACCTGCAAACGCTATTTCCTAGCATGGAAGGGTCGCATTTACATTCTTTTGCAGTGAGTACGAGGTATACATAACTCTCCATAATGAGTATTATATCTTCTCATGAAACATAGCAGTGAGATGCGATGTCGCGTTTTAAGAAGCATTAGAACTCTATTGCTACGATACGTAGACATCTGCAAACGCTATTTCCTAGCATGGAAGTGTCATATTTACATTCTTTTGAAGTGAATACGAGGTATACATGACACTTCGCAATGAATATTATATCTTATCATGAAACATAGCAGTGAGATGCGATATCGCGGCTTATGAAGCATTAGAAATCTATTGCTACGATACGTAGACATCTGCAAGCGCTACTTCCTAGCATGGAAGTGTCGCATTTACATTCTTTTGAAGTGAATTCGAGGTATACATGACACTTCGCAATGAATATTGTATCTTATCATGAAACATAGGAATGTGGTGCTATATCGCGTTTTGAGAAGCATTAGAACTCTATCGCTAATATACGTAGACATCTGCAAACTATATTTCCTAGCATGGACATGTCGCACTTACATCCCACTGAAGCGAATACGAGGTATACATAACACTCCACAATGAATATTATTTCTTATCACGAAACATAGAAATGAAATGCGACATCTCGTTTTAAGAAGCATTAGAACTCTATTGCTACGATACGTAGACATCTGCAAACGCTATTTCCTAGCATGGAAGTGTCGCATTTACATTCATTTGAAGTGAATACGAGGTATACATGACACTTCGCAATGAATATTATATCTTATCATGAAACATAGAAGTGAGATGCGATATCGCGTTCTAAGAAGCATTAGAACTCTATTGCTACGATACGTAGACATCTGCAAACGCTGTATCCTAGCATGGAAGTGTCGCTTTTACATTCTTTTGAAGTGAATACGAGGTATACATAACACTCTACAATGAATATTATATCTTACCACGAAACATAGAAATGAAATGCGGCATCTCATTTTAAGAAGCATTAGAACTCTATTGCTACGATACGTAGACATCTGCAAACGCTATTTCCTAGATTGGAAGTGTCATATTTACAATCCTTTGAAGTGAATACGAGGCATACATGAAACTTCGCAATGAATATTATATCTTATCATGAAACATAGAAGTGGGATGCGATATCGCGTTCTAAGAAGCAGTAGAAGGCAATTGCTACGATACGTAGACACCTGCAAACGCTATTTCCTAGCATGGAAGGGTCGCATTTACATTCTTTTGCAGTGAGTACGAGGTATACATAACTCTCCATAATGAGTATTATATCTTCTCATGAAACATAGCAGTGAGATGCGATATCGCGTTTTAAGAAGCATTAGAACTCTATAGCTACGATACGTAGACATCTGCAAACGATATTTCCTAGCATGGAAGTGTCACATTTACATTCATTTGAAGTGAATACGAGGTATACGTGACTCCTCGCAATGAGTATTATATCTTATAATGAAACATAGGAATGAAATGCGATATCGCGTATGGAGAAGCATTAGATCTCTATTGCTAATATACGTTGACATCTGCAAACGCTATTTCCTTGCATGAATGTGTCGCATTTACATTCTTGTGATGTGAGTACGAGGTATACATGACACTCCACAATGAATATTATATCTTATTACGAATCATGGAAATGAAATGCGACATCTCGTTTTAAGAAGCATTAGAACTCTATCGCTACGATACGTAGACATGTGCGAACGTTATTTCCTAGCATGGAAGTTTCGCATTTACATTCTTTTGAAGTGAATACGAGGTATACATGACACTTCGCAATGAATATTACATCTTATCATGAAACATAGAAGTGATATGCGATATCGCATTCTAAGAAGCAATAGAACTCTATCGCTACGATACGTAGACATCGGCAAACGCTATTTCCTAGCATGGAAGTTTCGCATTTACATTCTTTTGAAGTGAATACGAGATATACATGACACTTCGCAATGAATATTATATCTTATCATGAAACATAGGAATGATTTGCGATATCTAGTTTTGAGAAGCATTAGAACTCTTTTGCTAGGATACGTAGATATCTGTAAACGCTATTTCCTAGCATGGAAGTTTCGCATTTACATTCTTTTGAAGTGAATACGAGATATACATGACACTTCGCAACTAATATTATATCTTGTCATGAAACATAGGAATGAGTTGCGATTTCGCGTTTTGAGAAGCATTAGAGCTCTATTGCGACGATACGTAGACATCTGCAAACAACATTTCCTAGCAAGAAAGTGTCGCATTTACATTCTTTTGAAGTGAATACGATGTATACATGACATTTGCTATGAATATTATACCTTATCACGAAACATAGAAATGAGATGCGATATCGTGATTTAAGAGGCACTAGAACTTCATTGCTACGATACGTAGACATCTGCAAACAATATTTCCTAGCAAGGAAGTGTCACATTTACATTCTTTTGAAGTGAATACGAGGTATACATTACTCTTCGCAATGAATATTATATCTTATCATGAAACATAGAAGTGAGATGCGATATGGCATTTTAAGAATCATTAGAACTCTATTGCTACGATACGTAGACATCTGCAAACGCTATTTCCTAGCATGTAAGTGTCGCATTTGCATTCTTTTGAAGTGAATACGAGGTATACATGACACTTCGCAATGAATATTATATCTTTTCATAAAACATAGGAATGAGTTGCGATATCGCGTTTTGAGAAGCATTAGAACTCTATTGCTAGGATACGTAGACATCTGTAAACGCTATTTCCTAGCATGGAAGTTTCGCATTTACATTCTTTTGAAGCGAATACGAGATATACATGACACTTCGCAATTAATATTATATCTTATCATGAAACATAGGAATGAGTTGCGATTTCGCGTTTTGAGAAGCATTACGGCTCCATTGCGACGATACGTATACATCTGCAAACAATATTTCCTAGCAAGAAAGTGTCGCATTTACATTCTTTAGAAGTGAGTACGATGTATACATGACACTTTTTAATGAATATTACACCTTACAACGAAACATAGAAATGAGATGCGATATCGTGAATTAAGAAGCACTAAAACTTCATTGCTACGATACGTAGACATCTGCAAACAATATTTCCTAGCAAGGAAGTTTCGCACTTACATACTTTTGAAGTGAATACGAGGTATGCATAACATTACACAATGAATATTATATCTTATTACGGAACATAGAAATTAAATACGACATCTCGTTTTAAGAAGCATTAGTACTCTACTGCTGTGATACGTAAACATCTTGCAAACAATATTTCCTAGCAAGGAAGTGTCGCATTTACATTCTTGTGAAGTGAAATCGAGGTATACATGACACTTCGCAGTGAATATTATATCTTATCATGAAACATAGAAGTGAGATGCAATATCGCGTTTTAAGAAGCACTAGAACTCTATTGCTACGATACGTAGACATCTGCAAACAATATCTCCTAGCAAGGAAGTGTCGCACTTACATCCTGTTGAAGTGAATACGAGGTATACATAACACACCACAATGAATATTATATCTTATTACGAAACATAGAAATGAAATGCGACATCTCGTTCTAAGAAGCATTAGAACTCTATTGCTACGATACGTTGACATCTGCAAGCGCTATTTCCTAACATGGAAGTGTCGCATTTACATTCCTTTGAAGTGAATACGAGGTATACATGACACTTCGCAATAAATATTATATCTTATCATGAAAGATAGAAGTGAGATGCGATGTCGCGTTTTAAGAAGCATTAGAACCCTATTGCTACGATAGGTAGACATCTGCAAACGCTACTTCCTTGCATGGAAGTGTCGCATTTACATTCTTTTGAAGTGAATACGAAGTATACATGACACTTCGCAATAAATATTATATCTTATCATGAAAGATAGAAGTGCGATGCGATATCGCATTTTAAGAAGCATTAGAACTCTATTGCTACGATACGTAGACATCTGCAAACGCTATTTCCTAGCATGGAAGTGTCACATTTACATTCTTGTGATGTGAGTACGAGGTATACATGACACTCCACAATGAATTTTATATCTTATTACGAAACATGGAAATGAAATGCGACATCTCGTTTTAAGAAGCATTAGAACTCTATCGCTACGATACGTAGACATCTGCAAACGCTATTTCCTAGCATGGAAGTTTCGCATTTACATTCTTTTGAAGTGAATACGAGGTATACATGACACTTCGCAATTAATATTATATCTTATCATGAAACATAGTAATGAGTTGCGATTTCGCGTTTTGAGAAGCATTAGAGCTCTATTGCGACGATACGTAGACATCTGCAAACAATATTTCCTAGCAAGAAAGTGTCGCATTTACATTCTTTTGAAGTGAATACGATGTATACATGACACTTGGCAATGAATATTATACCTTATCACGAAACATAGAAATGAGATGCGATATCGTGATTTAAGAAGCACTAGAACTTCATTGCTACGATACGTAGACATCTGCAAACAATATTTCCTGGCAAGGAAGTGTCACATTTACATTCTTTTGAATTGAATACGAGGTATACATGACTCTTCGCAATGAATATTATATCTTATCATGAAACATAGAAGTGAGATGCGATATGGCATTTTAAGAATCATTAGAACTCTATTGCTACGATACGTAGACATCTGCAAACGCTATTTCTTAGCATGTAAGTGTCGCATTTACATTCTTTTGAAGTGAATACGAGGTATACATGGCACTTCGCAATTAATATTATATCTTATCATGAAACATAGGAATGAGTTGCGATTTCGCGTTTTGAGAGGCATTAGAGCTCTATTGCGACGATACGTAGACATCTGCAAACAATATTTCCTAGCATGAAAGTGTCGCATTTACATTCTTTTGAAGTGAATACGATGTATACATGACACTTCGCAATGAATATTATACCTTATCACGAAACATAGAAATGAGATGCGATATCGTGATTTAAGAAGCACTAGAACTTCATTGCTACGATACGTAGACATCTGCAAACAATATTTCCTAGCAAGGAAGTGTCGCACTTACATACTTTTGAAGTGAATACGAGGTATGCATAACATTACACAATGAATATTATATCTTATTACGGAACATAGAAATTAAATACGACATCTCGTTTTAAGAAGCATTAGTACTCTATTGCTGTGATACGTAGACATCTTGCAAACAATATTTCCTAGCATGGAAGTGTCGCATTTACATTCTTGTGAAGTGAAATCGAGGTATACATGACACTTCGCAATGAATATTATATCTTATCATGAAACATAGAAGTGTGATGCAATATCGCGTTTTAAGAAGCACTAGAACTCTATTGCTACGATACGTAGACATCGGCAAACAATATTTCCTAGCAAGGAAGTGTCGCACTTACATCCTTTTGAAGTGAATACTAGGTATACATAACACACCACAATGAATATTATATCTTATTACGAAACATAGAAATGAAATGCGACATCTCGTTCTGAGAAGCATTAGAACTCTATTGCTACGATACGTTGACATCTGCAAGCGCTATTTCCTAGCATGGAAGTGTCGCATTTACATTCTTTTGAAGTGAATACGTGGCATACATGACACTTCGCAATAAATATTATATCTTATCATGAAAGATAGAAGTGAGATGCGATATCGCGTTTTAAGAAGCATTAGAACCCTACTGCTACGATACGTAGACATCTGCAAACGCTACTTCCTAGCATGGAAGTGTCGCATTTACATTCTTTTGAAGTCAATACGAGGTATACATGACACTTCGCAATTAATATTATATCTTATCATGAAGCAAAGAAGTGAGATGCGATATCGCATTTTAAGAAGCATTGGAACTCTATTGCTACGATACGTAGACATCTGCAAACGCTGTTTCCTAGCACGGAAGTGTCGCATTTACATTCTTTTGTAGTGAATACGAGGTATACATAACACTCTACAATGAATATTATATCTTATCACGAAACATAGATGTGAAATGCGATATCGCGATTTAAGAAGCGCTAGAACTCTGTTGCTACGCTGCCTAGACATCTGCAAACGCTATTTCCTAGCATGGAAGTGTCGCATTTACATACTTTTGAAGTGAATACGAGATATACATGACACTTCGCAATGAATATTATATCTTATCATGAAACATAGGAATGAGGTGCTATATCGCGTTTTGAGAAGCATTAGAACTCTATTGCTAATATACGTAGACATCTGCAACCTCCATTTCCTAGCAAGGAAATGTCGCACTTACATTCCATTGAAGTGAGTACGAGGTATACATAACATTACACAATGAATATAATATCTTATTATGAAACATAGAGATTAAATACGACATCTCGTTTTAAGAAGCATTAGAACTCTATTGCTACGATACGTTGACATCTGCAAGCGCTATTTCCTAACATGGAAGTGTCGCATTTACATTCCTTTGAAGTGAATACGAGGTATACATGACACTTCGCAATAAATATTATATCTTATCATGAAAGGTAGAAGTGAGATGCGATATCGCGTTTTAAGAAGCATTAGAACTCTATAGCTAGGATACGTAGACATCTGTAAACGCTATTCCCTAGCATGGAAGTGTCGTATTTACATTCCTTTGAAGTGAATACGAGGTATACATGACACTTCGCAATAAATATTATATCTTATCATGAAAGATAGAAGTGAGATGCGATATCGCGTTTTAAGAAACATTAGAACCCTATTGCTACGATACGTAGACATCTGCAAACGCTGTTTCCTAGCACGGAAGTGTCGCATTTACATTCTTTTGTAGTGAATACGAGGTATACATAGCACTCTACAATGAATATTATATCTTATCACGAAACATAGAAGTGAGATGCGATATCGCGTTTTAAGAAGCATTAGAACTCTATTGCTACGATACGTAGACATCTGCAAACGCAATTTTCCTAGCATGGAAGTGTCGCATTTACATTCTTTTGAAGTGAATACGAGATATACATGACACTTCGCAATGAATATTATATCTTATCATGAAACGTAGAAATGAAATACGACATCTCGTTTTAAGAAGCATCAGTACTCTATTGCTACGATACGTAGACATCTGCAAACGCTATTTCCTAGCATGGAAGGGTCGCATTTACATTCTTTTGAAGTGAATACGAGATATACATGACACTTCGCAATGAATATTATATCTTTTCATGAAACATAGCAGTGAGATGCGATATCGCGTTTTAAGAAGCACTAGAACTCTATTGCTACGATACGTAGACATAGGCAAACAATATTTCCTAGCAAGGAAGTGTCGCACTTACATCCTTTTGAAGTGAATACGAGGTATACATAACACACCACAATGAATATTATATCTTATTACGAAACATAGAAATGAAATGCGATATCTCGTTCTGAGAAGCATTAGAACTCTATTGCTACGATACGTAGACATCTGCAAACAATATTTCCTAGCAAGGAAGTGTCGCATTTAAATTCTTTTGAAGTTAATACGATGTATACGTAACACTCCACAATGAATATTATATCTTATCACGAAATATAGAAATGAAATGCGACATCCCGTTTTAAGAAGCATTAGAACTCTATTGCTACGATACGTAGACATCTGCAAACGCTATTTCCTAGCATGGAAGTGTCGCATTTACATTCATTTGAAGTGAATACGAGGTATACATGACACTTCGCAATGAGTATTATATCTTATCATGAAACAAAGAAGTGAGATGCGATATCGCATTTTAAGAAGCATTGGAACTCTATTGCTACGATACGTAGACATCTGCAAACGCTGTTTCCTAGCACGGAAGTGTCGCATTTACATTCTTTTGTAGTGAATACGAGGTATACATGACACTTCGCAATGAACATTATATCTTATCATGAAACATAGGAATGAGGTGCTATATCGCGTTTTGAGAAGCATTAGAACTCTATTGCTAATATACGTAGACATCTGCAACCTCTATTTCCTAGCAAGGAAATGTCGCACTTACATTCCATTGAAGTGAGTACGAGGTATACATAACATTACACAATGAATATTATATCTTATTATGAAACATAGAGATTAAATACGACATCTCGTTTTAAGAAGCATTAGTACTCTATTGTTGTGATACGTGGACATCTGCCAACAATATTTCCTAGCAAGCAAGTGTCGCATTTACATTCTTGTGAAGTGAAATCGAGGTATACATGACACTTCGCAATGAATATTATACCTTATCATGAAACATAGGAGAGAGATGCGATATCGCGTTTTAGGAAGCATTAGAACTCTATTGCTGCGATACGTAGACATCTGCAAACGCTAGTTCCTAGCATGGAAGTGTCGCATTTACATTCCTTTGAAGTGAATACGAGATATACATGACACTTCGCAATGAATATTATAGCTTATCATGAAACATAGGAATGAGGTGCTATATCGCGTTTTGAGAAGCATTAGAACTCTATTGCTATTATACGTAGACATCGGCAAATTCTATTTCTTAGCAAGGAAATTTCGCACTTACATTCCACTGAAGTGAATACGAGGTATACGTAGCATTACACATTGAATATTATATCTTATTACGAAACATAGAAGTGAAATACTACATCTCGTTTTAAGAAGCATTAGTACTCTATTGCTGTGATACGTAGACATCTGCAAACATTATTTCCTTGCAAGGAAGTGTCGCATTTACATTCTTTTGAAGTGAATACGAGGTATACATGACACTTCGCAATGAATATTATATCTTATCATGAAACATAGAAATGAAATACGACATCTCGTTTTAAGAAGCATTAGTACTCTATTGCTGTGATACGTAGACACCTGCAAACAATATTTCCTAGCAAGGAAGTGTCGCATTTACATTCTTGTGAAGTGAAATCGAGGAATACATGACAAATCGCACTGAATATTATATCTTATCATGAAACATAGAAGTGAGATGCTTTATCGCGTTTTAAGAAGCACTAGAACTCTATTGCTACGATACGTAGACATCTGCAAACGCTATTTCCTAGAATGGAAGGGTCGCATTTACATTCTTTTGAAGCGAGTACGAGGTATACATAACACTCCATAATGAATATTATATCTTATCATGAAACATAGCAGTGAGATGCGATATCGCGTTTTAAGATGCATTAGAACTCTATTGCTACGATACGTAGACATCTGCAAACGCTATCTCCAAGCATGGAAGTGTCGCATTTACATTCTTTTGAAGTGAATACGAGATATACATGACACTTCGAAATGAATATTATATCTTATCATGAAACATAGGAATGAGGTGCTATATCGCGTTTTGAGAAGCATTAGAACTCAAATGCTAATTTCCGTAGACATCTGCAAACTCTATTTCTTAGCATGGACATGTGGCACTTACATTCCACTGAAGTGAATGCGAGGTATACATAACATTACATAATGTGTATTATATCTCATTATGAAACATAGAAATGAAATACGACATCTCGTTTTAAGAAGCATTAGTACTCTATTGCTGTGATACGTAGACATCTGCAAACATTATTTCCTAGCAAGGAAGTGTCGCATTTACATTCTTGTGAAGTGAATTCGAGGTATACATGACAAATCGCACTGAATATTATATCTTATCATGAAACATAGAAGTGAGATGCTTTATCGCGTTTTAAGAAGCACTAGAACTCTATTGCTACGATACGTAGACATCTGCAAACGCTATTTCCTAGCAAGGAATAGTCGGATTTACATTCGTTTGAAGTGAATACGAGATATACATGACACTTCGCTATAAATATTATATCTTATCATGAAACATAGGAATGAGGTGCTATATCGCGTTTTGAGAAGCATTAGAGCTCTATTGCTACGATACGTAGACATCTGCAAACGCTATTTCCTAGCATGGAAGTGTCGCATTTACATTCTTTTGAAGTGAATTCGAGGTATACATGACACTTCGCAATGAATATTATATCTTATAATGAAACATAGAATTGAGATTCGATATTGCGTTTTAAGAAGCATTAGAACTCTATTGCCTCGACGCGTAGACATCTGCAGACGCTATTTCCTAGCATGGAAGTGTCGCATTTACATTCTTTTGAAGTGATTACGAGGTATACCTGACACTTCGTGATGAATATTATATCTTATCACGAAACATATAAATGAGATGCGATATCGCGATTTAAGTAGCATTAGAACTATATTGCTACGATACGTAGACATCTGAATACGCCATTCCCTAGCAAGGAAGTGTCGCATTTACATTCGTTTGGAGGGAATACGAGGTATACATGACACTTCGCAATGAATATTATATCTTATCATGAAGCATAGAAATGAGATGCGATATTTCGTTTTGAGAAGCATTAGAACTCCTTTGCTCCGATACGTAGTCATCTGCAAACGCTATTTCCTAGCAAGGAAGATTCGCATTTACATTCTTTTGAAGTGAATGCGAGGTATACATGACACTTCGCAATGAACATTATATCTTATAACGTAACATAGAAGTGAGATGCGATATCGCGTTTTAAGAAGCATTAGAACTCTATTGCTACGATACGTAGACATCTGCAAACGCTATTTCCTAGCAAGGAAGATTCGCATTTACATTATTTTGAAGTGAGTGCGAGGTATACATGACACTTCGCAATGAACATTATATCTCATCACGTAACATAGAAGTGAGATGCGATATCGCGTTTTAAGAAGCATTAGAACTCTATTGCTACGATACGTAGTCATCTGCAAACGCTATTTCCTAGCAAGGCAGATTCGCATTTATATTCTTCTGAAGTGAATAAGAGGTATACATGACACTTCGCAATGAATATTATATCTTATCATGAAGCATAGGAATGGGATGCGATATCGCGTTTTGAGAGACATTAGAACTCTATTGCTACGATACGTAGACATCTGCAAACGCTATTTCCTAGCAAGGAAGATTCGCATTTACATTCTTTTGAAGTGAATGCGAGGTATACATGACACTTCGGAATGAATATTCTAACTTATCACGAATCATAGATATGAGATGCGATATCGCGATCTAAGAAGCATTAGAACTCTATTGCTACGATACGTTGGCATCTGCAAACGCTATTTCCTAGCATTGAAGTGTCACATTTACATTCATTTGAAGTGAGTACGAGGTATACATAACACTCCATAATGAATATTATATCTTATCATGAAACATAGCAGTGAGATGCGATATCGCGTTTTAGGAAGCATTAGGACTCTATTGCTGCGATACGTAGATATCTGCAAACGCTATTTCCTAGCATGGAAGTGTCGCCTTTACATTCTTTTGAAGTGAATACGAGATATACATGACACTTTGCAATGAATATTATAGCTTATCATGAAACATAGGAATGAGGTGCTATATCGCGTTTTGAGAAGCATTAGAACTCTATTGCTAATATACGTAGACATCTGCAAACTCTATTTCCTAGCAAGGAAATTTCGCACTTACATTTCACTGAAGTGAATACGAGGTATACATAACATTACACAATGAATATTATATCTTATTACGGAACATAGAAGTGAAATGCGGCATCTCGTTTTAAGACGCATTAGAACTCTATTGCTACGATACGTAGACATCTGCAAACGCTATTTCCTAGCATTGAAGTGTCACATTTACATTCATTTGAAGTGAGTACGAGGTATACATAACACTCCATAATGAATATTATATCTTATCATGAAACATAGCAGTGAGATGCGATATCGCGTTTTAGGAAGCATTAGGACTCTATTGCTGCGATACGTAGACATCTGCAAACGCTATTTCCTAGCATGGAAGTGTCGCATTTACATTCTTTTGAAGTGAATACGAGATATACATGACACTTCGCAATGAATACTATATCTTATCATGAAACATAGGAAAGGGGTGCTATATCGCGTTTTGAGAAGCATTAGAACTCTATTGCTACGATACGTAGACATCTGCAAACGCTATTGCCTAGCATGGAAGTGTCTTATTTACGTTCATTTGAAGTGAATACGAGGTATACATGACACTTCGCAATGAATATTATATCTTCTCATGAAACATAGCAGTGAGATGCGATATCGCGCTTTAAGAATCATTAGAACTCTATTGCTTCGATACGTAGACATCTGCACACGCTATTTCCTAGCATGGAAGTGTCGCATTT
The DNA here is from genome assembly GCF_050948175.1 of Xylocopa sonorina. Taxonomy (NCBI): domain Eukaryota; kingdom Metazoa; phylum Arthropoda; class Insecta; order Hymenoptera; family Apidae; genus Xylocopa; species Xylocopa sonorina. The sequence continues at coordinate 570,712 of NW_027490228.1, read as the reverse complement.
ACATTCATTTGAAGTGAATTCGAGGTATACATGACGCTTCGCAATGAATATTACACCTTATCGTGAAACATAGAAGAGAGATGCGATATCGCGTTTTAGGAAGCATTGGAACTCTATTGCTGCGATACGTAGACATCTGCAAACGCTATTTCCTAGCATGGAAGTGTCGCATTTACATTCTTTTGATGTGAATACGAGATATACATGACACTTCGCAATGAATATTATATCTTATCATGAAACATAGGAATGAGGTGCTATATCGAGTTTTGAGAAGCATTAGAACTCTATTGCCTATATACGTAGACATCTGCAAACGCTATTTCCTAGCAAGGAAGATTCGCATTTACATTCTTTTGAAGTGAATGCGAGGTATACATGACACTTCGCAATGAACATTATATCTTATCACGTAACATAGAGGTGAGATGCCATATCGCGTTTTAAGAAGCATTAGAACCCTATTGCCTCGATGCGGAGACATCAGCAAACGCTATTTCCTAGCATGGAAGTGTCGCATTTACATTCTTTGAAGTGAATACGAGGTATACATGACACTTCGGAATGAATATTCTAACTAATCACGAATCATAGATATTGGATGCGATATCGCGATCTAAGAAGCATTAGAACTCTATTGCTACGATATGTAGGCATCTGCAAACGCTATTTCCTAGCAAGGAATAGTCGCATTTACATTCTTTTGAAGTGAATACGAGGTATACATAACGCTTCGCAATGAATATTATATCTTATCACGAAACATTTAAATGAGATGCGATATCGCGATCTAAGAAGCATTAGAAATCTATTGCTACGATACGTAGGCATCTGCAAGCGCTATTTCCTAGCAAGGAATAGTCGCACTTACATTCCATTGAAGTGAGTACGAGGTATACATAACATTACACAATGAATATTATATCTTATTATGAAACATAGAGATTAAATACGACATCTCGTTTTAAGAAGCATTAGTACTCTATTGTTGTGATACGTGGACATCTGCCAACAATATTTCCTAGCAAGCAAGTGTCGCATTTACATTCTTGTGAAGTGAAATCGAGATATACATGACACTTCGCAATGAATATTATACCTTATCATGAAACATAGGAGAGAGATGCGATATCGCGTTTTAGGAAGCATTAGAACTCTATTGCTGCGATACGTAGACATCTGCAAACGCTATTTCCTAGCATGGAAGTGTCGCATTTACATTCCTTTGAAGTGAATACGAGATATACATGACACTTCGCAATGAATATTATAGCTTATCATGAAACATAGGAATGAGGTGCTATATCGCGTTTTGAGAAGCATTAGAACTCTATTGCTATTATACGTAGACATCGGCAAATTCTATTTCTTAGCAAGGAAATTTCGCACTTACATTCCACTGAAGTGAATACGAGGTATACGTAGCATTACACATTGAATATTATATCTTATTACGAAACATAGAAGTGAAATACTACATCTCGTTTTAAGAAGCATTAGTACTCTATTGCTGTGATACGTAGACATCTGCAAACATTATTTCCTTGCAAGGAAGTGTCGCATTTACATTCTTTTGAAGTGAATACGAGGTATACATGACACTTCGCAATGAATATTATATCTTATCATGAAACATAGAAATGAAATACGACATCTCGTTTTAAGAAGCATTAGTACTCTATTGCTGTGATACGTAGACACCTGCAAACAATATTTCCTAGCAAGGAAGTGTCGCATTTACATTCTTGTGA